>NC_057862.1:481465668-481765980 GCF_019393635.1 Dromiciops gliroides | reverse complement strand
ATTAGTTTTCAACATTTGTTTACATAAGATTTCAAATTTCAAATTTTTCTACCTCCCTCCATTAGATAGCAGGTAATCTGATATTATATATTGTAAGGGGCTCAAATTCTAGTTAGTCTGTCTAAAATAACTGAGTGGTCGCCAGTAAATTATAATCTTTGCCAAGAGTAAGACTTTTAAGCATTTATTAAGGAGGATAAGAATTTGGTGAAAAGGAAGAGAAAGGCTTAGATTCATCTATCCATTAAAGGGAAAGAGCACATTTCTAGCTCCCTTCTCCACCTAAGTCCTGAAGAAAGAGAGCAAGAGAAGCAGCCTTGCTCCCTTTTCCTCCCACAAGCAAACATCACTTTCTGAAGCCAAAGAAAAGCTGCATGGCCTTGCCCTCAGAGGCCTTCTCCTAAAGGTGGAGCTTTCCTACAGTAAGTGTCCAGTAGGTGGTGTCATTCTAATCATTAATATATACATATATACATATATACATATATATACATATATATGTGTTTGTGTGTGTGTATGTATATATATAATAACATTAAACATATTTCTGCATTAGTCATGTTATACAAGAAGAATCAGAGTAAAAAGGAAAAACCTCAAAAAAAAAGAAAAACAATAGCACCAAAAACAAAAGAAATAGTATGGTCCAATCAGCATCCATATTCTACAGTTCCTTTTTTTTTTTCTGGATTTGGAGAGCCTTTTCCATTATGAGTCCTTTGGAACTTTCTTGTTACATTAGATTGATGAGAAGAATCTAGTCTATCACAGTTGATCAATGCATAATGTTGATGATAGTGTGTAAAATGTTCTCCTGGTTCTGCTCATCTCACTCAGCATCAGTTCATGCAAGTCCTTCCAGGTTTCTCTGAACTCCTCCTCATCATTTCTTACAACACAATAGTATTCCATTACATTCATATACCACAACTTGTTCAGCCATTCCCCAAGTAATGGGCATCCCCTTAATTTCCAATTCCTTGCCACCACAAAAAGAGCAGCTATAAATATTTTTGTACATGTGGGTCCTTTTCCCTTTTTTATGATCTCTTTGGGAAAAAGACACAAAAGTGGTATTGCTGAGTCAAAGGGTATGCCCAGCTTTATAGCCCTTTTGGCATAGTTCCAAATTGCTCTCCAGAATGGTTGGATCAGTTCACAGCTCCACCAAAAATGCATTAGTGTTCCAATTTTGCCACAGCTTCTCCAACATTTATTACTTTCCTTCTTTGTCATATTAGCCAATCTGATAGGTGTCAGGTGGTACCTCAGAGTTGTTTTAATTTGCATCTCTCTAATCAATAGTGATTTAGAGCATTTGTTCATATGGCAATAGATAGCTTTGATTTCTTCATCAAAAAACTGCCTGTTCATATCCTTTGACCATTTCTCAATTGGGGAATGACTTGGATTCTTATAAAGTTGATTAATTCCCAATGTATTTTAGAAATGAGGACTTTATCAGAAGTACTGGCCATAACAATTGTTTCCCAGCTTTCTGCATCCCTTATAATTTTGGATACATTCTTTCTGTTTATACAATACTTTTAAATTTAATGTAATCAAAATCATCCATTTTGCATTTCATAATATTCTCTACCTCTTGTTTGGTCATAAACTGTTCTCCTTTCCAAAGATCTGAAAGGTAAACTATTCCTTCTTTTCCTGATTTACCTATGGTATCACCCCTTATGTTTAAATCATGTACCCATTTTGACCTTATTTTAGTATAAGGTGTCAGATGGTGGTCTATGCCTAATTTTTGCGATACTATCTTCCAATTTTCTCAGCAGTTTTTTGTGTATTATAGAATTCCTATCCAAGAAGCTGGAGTATGGGTTTATCCAACAGTACATTACTAATGTCATTTACTACTGTCTCTCCTGTGTCTAGTCTATTCCATTGATCCTCCCCTCTATTTTTTAGCCAATATGAGATGGTTTTAATGACTGCTGCTTTATAGTAGAGCTTCAGATTTGGTACAGCTAACCCACCTACCTGTGCATTTTTTTTCATTATTTCCCTTGATATTCATGACTTTTTCTTTTTCTAGATGAATTTTGTTATTATTTTTTCTAGCTCTATAAAATAATTTTTAGGTAGACTGATTGTTATGGCACTGAATAAGTAAATTAATTTAGGTAGGATTGTCATTTTTATTATATTAGCTCAGCCTATCCATGAGCAATTGATATGTTTCCAATTATTTAGATCTGATTTGATTTGTGTGAAAAGTGGTTTGTAATTTTGTTCATAGAGTTCCTGGGTTTGTCTTGGCAAGTAGACTCCCAAGTATTTTATATTATCTACCATTACTTTAAGTGGAATTTCTCTTTCTTTCTCTTACTGCTGGACTTTATTGGTTATGTATAGAAATGCTGATGATTTATGTGGAGTTATTTTATATCCTGCTACTTTGATAAAGTTGTTAATTGTTTCACGTAATTTTTGAGTTGATTCTCTTGGATTCTCTAAGTATAGCATCATATCATCTGCAAAGAGTGATAGTTTTGTTTCCCCCTTACCTATTCTAAATCCTTTAATTCATTTTTCTTCTCCGATTGCTAAAGCTAATATTTCTAGTACAGTATTCAATAATAGAGGTGATAATGGATATCCCTGTTTCACCCTTGATCTTATTGGGAAGGACTCTAACTTATTTCCATTACATATAATGCTTGCTGGTGGTTTTAGGTAGATACTGCTTCGTATTTTAAGGAAAGCTCCACCTATTCCTAAGCTCCCTAGTGTTTTAATTAGGAATGGGTGCTGTGTTTTGTCAAAAGCTTTCTCTGCATCTATTGAGATAATCATATAATTTTGCTTGGTTTTCTTATTGATGGGGTTGATTATGTTGATATTTTTCCTAATGTTGAAACAGCCCTGAATTCTTGGTATAAATCCTACCTGGTCAGAGTGTATTATCCTGTTGATCCCTTGCTGTAATCTCCTTGCTAATATCTTATTTAAGATTTTAGCATCAATACTCATTAGGGAAACTGGTATATAATTTTCTTTCTCTGTTTTTGCTCTGCCTGGTTTTGGTATCACCACCATATTTGTGTCATAAAAGGAATTTGGTATAACTCTTTCTTTACCTATTTTTCCAAATAATTTGTATAATATTGGAATTAATTGTTCTTTAAATGTTTGGTAGAATTCAACTGTAAACCCATCTGGCCGTGGGGATTTTTTCTTAGGGAGTTGATTAATGGCTTGTTCAATTTCTTTTTTCTAATATGGGCTTATTTAAGTATTTTATTTCCTCTTTAGGTAAACTGGACTGTTTGTATTTTTGTAAATATTTATCCATTTCATTTAGATTGTCAAATTTAATGGCATACAGTTGGGCAAAATAGTTCTGTGGTAAAATATGAAAGTTTTTAACAGTCGGTTAGGATAACTGAAAGACGCCAGTTTTTCAAGGACCACCCTTTTGGGGAGGAGATGAACAGTCCGCCTGCTGCGCATGTCAGACTGCCTGCCGGGTTTTTTGACTTCCGGGGTGGAGAGAAGCAGAGTAGGCCTTTTTGCCTGCTTGGCGGGACTCCTGGCGGCGCAGCACAGACGGTCTCCCTCACTCCAAAGGTGGCCTTTTTTGGTTTGGTGAGTTTTTATAAGAAATATAGACTAAGCCTAGATTTAAGACGATTTCTACTGTATTTCTACTTTCCTATCCTTCTAATCAACAACACCTTATTTACAATAAAGGCTCTATCTAGAAAACCAGAAGCTTCTTCCATTTACTAGTCTGGGAGATAAATTAAGGGAAAAGTTAAGTAGGGGAGATTTATGATCTAATATCCAATTTTAAATTTCACAGTTTGGCGACCCCGAAGGGACCTTAAGGACCCTCCCACCCTCCCTAGTTTGGCCATAAGCCGGCTAATTCGGTGGATTTTCCGAATACCCCCCCCCCCCCCCGCCACGGACTTTCCCTTTGTCTAATCTCCCTTAAAGACTTTAAGCCTCTAAAAGTCTTGCTTTAAACAGAAAAGCCAGCCCAGTTTAAAGGGCAAGATGCTCGAATATTCTACTATCCCTTTGATTTTTCTCATCGGAATGTATTGGGACAGCATAACGTCCCGACTTAGAGGAATAGTTTACTCAATGGTCCTTCAAAACATTATTGGTTTTTTCCTCATTCAGGCAGCAAAAAGTTTTTTGTATAATAGTATAAGTGAGAATCTTTGGGAAAATACGTTTAATATAAGTAGAAATTTTATGCCTGCAATTGAAATACCTTTTAATACCACATCCATAGTTCATACGACTAAGGATTTTATTTTTTTTGGGTTTTTTTTGTCTTGTTTTGTTTTTGTTATTATCATTGTTATGATATGGGGGAAATTCTCACATATGGAGAGAGTCCTCAAAATGAAATACTCACATATGGAGAGAGACCTCAAAATGAAATTCTCACATATGGAGAGAGACCTCGAAATGAAATTCTCACATATGGAGAGAGACCTCAAAATGGCTGTTTCTACTAGAGATGATCCAAGTTTAGAATCAGATCAACAGAAACTACTCCCTCTGCAGGAAGCTATAGAACATAGTAAAAAGGGAGTGCCAATTCAAGTCAGAAAATATAGCCCCTTTAGACCAAGTGACTTGAGCGCATGGAAATCTTTCATCCCTAGTTTTGAGAAAAATCCAAACACTGTAATTTCACAGTTAAGGACTATATTTAATGCATATCAACCCAGTTGGGCTGATGTTACTTGCCTTTTGGAAACTTTACTGTCCCCAACTGAGATTACAGATATTATCTCAGCAGGAAATGCCCTTGTTGCGAAAGGTAAGGCCAATGTGGAATGGCCTCTAAAGGATCCAGAGTGGAATTATAATGATGATAGGGATTTCCAAAGATTAAAAGATGCTAGAGAAACACTTCTGAAGGGAATGGAATCTTGCTCTAGAAAACCGGAAAACTGGCAGAAATTTTTAAGCCTACCTCAGGAGGCTAATGAAAGACCAAACAGATTTTATGATAGACTTTGTGAGGCCGCTAGACAGTACACCAGATTGGATCCAGTAGATTTAAGAGATTCCTATATCGTTCTCAACACATTTGTTTATAATTCACTGCCAGAAATACGCAGATACTTTCTGAAACAATGTCCAGACTGGAGAAATCTCACAGTAGATAGAATTAAGGAACTTGCAAATTATGTCTTTGACTCACGTGAGGAAGATCCAGATCACCCTAAACAGAGCATTCTGGCACCAGCGATTCCTAGTCAGCCATGTGAACACCGGAGCAAGGACACTAAGGTGTGTTGTTACTGTCGTAAGGAGGGGCATGAATTGAGAGAATGTAGGACTTGGAGAAGAAATTCTAATTCTAATTACAGGCGAAATCAAAATAGAAATAGATCTTTTCGGAGGAATACAGAAAGGCAGTACCAGAATAATGGTAACCAAGGTCCCCCTCAGAAGAGGACACAGGAATGACGGTGTCTTGGGGAGGAATGGAACATAGATAATGAAAGCCATATATTCCCAGATCCGGATTTTTTGAATGCACTTGTGCCAGTCCATTCACCTCCCCAGAGTAATGAACCACATGTCACCTTAAAAGTGGGGGAGACTTATTATGATTGTCTGCTAGACACAGGAGCCTCTAAATCAGTGTTAGTAAGCAAACCAGATGCTGGGTGTAGACCTGTAGGATATTTAAATGTAGTAGGAGTCTCAGGAAAGAGCCAGAGAGTGGCAAAATTGAATCCTCGCATGGTATCTATGGGGCCCTTAACAGTAGAACATTCATTTTTACTCATGCCTGATGCCCCTGTAAATTTATTAGGTCGTGATCTCCTTTGCAAGCTTAGAGCAACCATATCTTGTGCTCCAGATGGGGCTGTCTCCTTACAATTGCCAGAGGATACTGTTCATTTATTACCAATTTTACTTACAGAAGCTCAAGGAACAGCAGGGGAGGTATCCAAAATCCCCTCTGACATTCCTGAGTCTTTATGGGCCTCATCCCCTAATGAGGTGGGGCTCCTTAAGTCTGCCATGCCTGTTACCTTTAAAGTTAAGGGGGGACCACCCCCCTCCATTCCACAGTATCCATTGTCTAGGGAAGCAATAGAAGGGATCACCCCTATAATTGAGGCTTTGAAAAGCCAGGGTATTATTATTCCATGTCATCACTCTCCATGCAATACTCCCATTTTGCCAGTTAAAAAACCCAAGCCTGGGCCAGATGGTAAACCTGTTTATCGCTTTGTGCAAGATCTTAGAGCGATTAATAATTATGTTATTCCTAGACATTCTATAGTCGCAAATCCGGCTATGATAATTTCCTCAATTCCCTATGAATCTACATGTTTCACAGTGGTAGACCTTTGCTCTGCCTTTTTCTCCATACCAGTACATGAGGACTTCCAATATTTATTTGCTTTTACCTGGAAAAATAGACAGTGGACCTGGACTAGACTCCCACAGGGATTTGTAGACAGTCCCACATTATTTTCCCAAATTTTACAGCAGGATCTGGCCTCTATTACCTTTAAAGCCTCCACACTAGTACAATATGTTGATGACTTACTTTTGGCCTCTCCTAATGCTGAAATTTGTCAGGAAGATAGCCGTCACTTACTGCTGGAGCTGCACAAGAGAGGACACAAGGTTTCCAAGACAAAGGTACAATGGTGTTTGCCCCAGGTAGAATATTTAGGATTTATTTTGGCTGCTGGAACTCGCTCTGTCTCTTCTAAGAGAGTCCAGGCCATTCAACAACTCTCTGCCCCCACTACTAAGAGGCAGTTGAGAGCCATTCTAGGAGCAGCCGGGTACTGTAGACAATGGATACCCTCTTTTGGTGAAATTACTAAACCCCTCATAGCTCTTACAAAAAGTTCTGTTCCAGACAGTTTACAGTTGGATCCCCAGCATCTCTCAGCCATAAAAGAATTAAAACGGGCCTTGTTATCAGCACCTGCCCTAGGACTGCCAGATTATAGTAAGCCTTTCACTCTCTTTGTGCATGAACAAAGGGGGGTGGCTTCTGGAGTTCTGACTCAGTCACTGGGGCCTAACCAACGCCCTATAGCCTACTATTCAATTCAGCTGGACCCTGTAGCGGCTGGAGTGCCACCTTGCCTTAGAGCAGTGGCGGCCACAGCGCTTTTGGTAGAAAAAGCCTCTGATTTGGTCCTAGGTAACCCTCTAACTGTGCAATGCCCTCATGAAGTGGAGGCTCTCTTACTACGTCACAGGACACAAGCCTTTTCAGATCAAAGGCTGGCTAAGTATGAAATAACCCTGTTAGGTAATGAGAATATCACTTTAAAACGCTGCACAGTTCTTAATCCAGCAACACTACTCCCTAATTTACCATTCTCGGGGGAACCGTTGCATGACTGTGCTTCTTTAGTTGATATGGCTGAAAAACCCCGTGATGATCTTTTTGATACACCTTTAGAAAATCCTGATCTTGTCCTCTATACAGATGGTTCCTCATTTATGAGAGAGGGAACCCGTTTTACTGGAGCTGCTGTAGTTTCTGATTATGACACCCTCTGGGCAGCTTCTCTGCCTTGCCATTTTAGTGCACAGGCTGCTGAACTTGTGGCTCTTACACAGGCCTGTAATATAGCCAAAGGTAAGAGTGCCACTATTTTTACTGACTCGAAATATGGCTTTGGCATATGCCACTTTATTGGTATGATTTGGCGTCAACGAGGCTTTCTAACATCCTCGGGCAAGGCTATTGCCAATGGGGACCTTATCAAGGACCTCTTAGATGCCCTGAAACTGCCTTCTTTCCTAGCTGTTGTACATTGCCCTGCCCACACAGGGAATAGTGATCCTGTTTCAAAGGGAAATGCACGAGCCGATTCTGCAGCCAAGCTTGCTGCATTAGAAGCTCCTGAACATGTATTTAACCTTTCACCTTCTGAGGATATTCCTTCCAACCTAACCTATGACGATTCTGAAGTAGAAAAGTGGAAAAAGAAATTTAAGGCGAAACAGATCAATGGCATCTGGGTGTCTCCGGAAGGTAAGCCATTTCTTCCCCGGAAATTCTACCACCAGGTATGCCTCTCTGTTCACAGAAAAGGCCATTTTGGTACACAAGGCATTGTAGACTCTATTAAGAGAACCTGGATAGCACCAGGTGTGACTAATACAGCATCTCGAATCTGCTCGGGCTGCTCCACATGTCAGTCTTATAATCAGTATGCTTTTAAGGCCAAAGCTTATGGAGGGCGTCCTCTAGCATATACACCTTTTGAGCACTTACAAATTGATTATATTACTATGCCAAAAGCAGGACATTATAAATTTTGCCTTGTTATAGTTGATCAGCTCACTCGGTGGGTGGAGGCCTTTCCCAGCCCCCGAGCCACAGCTGCCTTTGTTGCCAAAATTCTCCTTAAAGAGATAGTACCTCGTTTTGGCCCACCAGCCCGCATTGATTCTGACAAAGGCACACATTTCACTGATTCGATTTTATCCCAAATCTACTCTTTCTTGGGAGTGACTCCAAAATTCCACACGCCCTACCATCCACAAAGTTCAGGCCAAGTTGAACGTATGAATAAAGAGCTTAAGAGCATGATTGGCAAATTATGTACTGAAACCCATTTGAAATGGCCTGATGTTCTACCATTGGCATTATTCTATCTACGAAGTAGACCAAGGGGAGAACTTCATATATCTCCTTATGAAATGCTTTTTGGTCACCCTCCTATCCAAGCTAAAACTTTTTCCCCAGTTTATACATCACTGGTGGGAGGTGATACTTCTGTTGCTTCCTATATACAGGAATTACAAACCAGGCTACGTGAACTCCATGAGGCAGGAGCTGTGGTCCAGGCAGGACCATTAGACTTTTCATTGCATAACTTCAACCCAGGAGATAAAATATATGTAAAGAATTTTCAGAGAACCAGTGGAACTCAACCTGCCTGGGAAGGACCTTTTCAGGTATTATTGACAACTCCTACTGCCATTAAAATTGGTGAAAAAGACTCATGGATTCATTGCTCTCATATAAAGCCTGCACCATTCATAGGTGAAGAGATTTCAGATAGACCTGAGGTAGACGCTAAAGAGGTAAAAACCCTAACGATAGCAACTGTTAAAGAGCAAAGAAAGTTGAGAGGAAACAGGCAGTTCCCATTTAAGAATCCCACTGATCAGTTAAATGCTTTGGGACTCAGTCTTCGTAAAGTATCAGGAGACGGAAATTGCCTTTTTAGGGCTTTAGCAGACCAGCTAGAAGGTCACTGTAGAAATCATCTCAGACACAGACAAGAAGCTGCTTCTTATATGATTAACCATAGACAAGAGTTTGAGTCTTTTAGAGTAAATGACTCCCCTTTTGAAGAATATGTTGATGAATTAAAGAAATTTGGAAAGTGGGGAGGAAATGATACAATTGTAGCATTTGCTAAGCAGCATCAGCTGAATGTTGTGGTTCATCAATTAAATCAGCCTTTATTGAGAATCAGTGGCACAGACAAAACTGATGCTAGAGAACTCCACATTTTCTACCATAAAGAACATTATGACAGCATTAGAAAGATCAATGACAATTCAGAAACCCCTGCCACTTTGGCATGCAGAGAATTGGGGAACCAGTTAAAACAATGTGGCATACCCCAAACTCTAGCAGCTTAAATACCTTAAAATTTAACAAGCATTTCCTTCCACAGGCAAAAGCACTGAAGCACATGGCCTAGTTTTCTGGCCCACCTCAATTTCTCCCACCCTTTTCCCTACCCTATACCTATTTTTTTTTTAATCCTTTTTGCTTTTTGTTTTGTTTTGACTTTTGAAAGGCACTGAAAAGACCTGGAATTCACCACACCTTTAAATTCTTTAAGAGCACAAAAGGGTGCTTAGCGAATCTTTTGCCTTTTATTTTTGGTTTTTGGTTTTGCTTTGTTTTTTTTTTTTTTACTTTTGTTTCTTTTGCTTTTCTTTAAAAACCCGATTTTGTAAACTAAGTGACTTTTCAAAGGCATTTTAAGTATATGCTATTGAATATTGAATCTTGCTAATTGAAGTCTTATTTCTTTTTGATGAATTAATCACCACTTTAAGTATCTGCTACTGTTATACTAGAGAATTCATGTATAAGATGATGTGGTCTACTTGCTAAAAGAAGATTATGTAATAATGTCTAAAAGAAGATTATGTAACAATGTCTAATATAATCAGCTATTTACATTCATTTATTATTTATATGTCATTATACTCTGGGTATGGTTTGGAATTATTGTATATATCACTAATATATTCTCAGTTATGCAGCATAGCACACATTTTTACCATCATATTGTCTTTGGTGAAATTAATGAGATTTCAGAAATATGGAAACTTATCATTTCAGAGACTAACTTGCTGTGAACTCTGATGCAGGCCCTGGAGAGAATATATGTGCAACAAAAGGAGAGACAGGTATACATAAGTCCATGGTTTGCTTATGATGGTGACTATGTAGAGCACAATTACTAGGCACAGTCCAGTATTCATCCTCTCTCCCTCCTAATTTAACCTAATTTAACTGAACTTACTTATCTTTTTATCTCACTCAGTTGAATTCACCTGTGGCCTAGCACAATCACTGGCTGTCTCGGAACCATGAGATATGGTATGATAACCTTTCCATAACATTTTCAGGTGTCATGAACACATACTAAATTTGACTTTGATCCAGACACATGGTGGTAAAAAGTGTTACTGATTGCAAAATGCTATGCTAAGGTTTAGTAAAAAAAAATACAGCAATTCAAACAGTTAAAGAAGAAATCCAGCTTTCCAGACCAGAGTCCAGAGTCCAGAATCCAGACCAGAGTCCAGCAACCAGTTTTCCAGACCAGAATCCAGTTTCCTCCTGATGACATCTTACCACTTCAAGAAGACAAGAGAACTCAGAGACTTTATATGAACTGTTTTGCTTTATTAGCTTTTACTATCTCCTTTCTGTTATATACTATCTGTAACATGTACTCTCTGCAGAGGCTCTCCCTTTGCAAGACTAATGTCAAAGCGTCAGTTCATGAGGAAAGAAAAAAAAAAAAAAATCGCCCCTCTGGACAAAACTTTCCTCTCTTCTTTTTCTGTATTGTTGTTCGCATATTATTAGTCAGCAAAAGTTATTATATTCTTTTTACTGTTCCATCAAGGAAACATTCCATTTCTTGAGGAAGCAAAGGGGGGAAATGTGGTAAAATATGAAAGTTTTTAACAGTCGGTTAGGATAACTGAAAGACGCCAGTTTTTCAAGGACCACCCTTTTGGGGAGGAGATGAACAGTCCGCCTGCTGCGCATGTCAGACTGCCTGCCGGGTACAGTCCGCCTGCTGCGCATGTCAGACTGCCTGCCGGGTTTTTTGACTTCCGGGGTGGAGAGAAGCAGAGTAGGCCTTTTTGCCTGCTTGGCGGGACTCCTGGCGGCGCAGCACAGACGGTCTCCCTCACTCCAAAGGTGGCCTTTTTTGGTTTGGTGAGTTTTTATAAGAAATATAGACTAAGCCTAGATTTAAGACGATTTCTACTGTATTTCTACTTTCCTATCCTTCTAATCAACAACACCTTATTTACAATAAAGGCTCTATCTAGAAAACCAGAAGCTTCTTCCATTTACTAGTCTGGGAGATAAATTAAGGGAAAAGTTAAGTAGGGGAGATTTATGATCTAATATCCAATTTTAAATTTCACAGTTCCTAAATGTCGATTTAATTTCCAGTTCATTGGTGGTAGAATCATGCCTTTCATTTTTGATACTGGTAAATTGGTTTTCTTCTTTCTTTTTTTAAATCAAATTAACCAGTGGTTTATCTATTGTATTGTTTTTTTTTTTCATAAAACCAGCTGTTAGCTTTATTGATTAATTCTATAGCTTTGCTTTCAATTTTATTAATTTCTCCTTTGATTTTTGGTATTTCTAATTTAGTATTTAGTTGGAGATTTCCAATTTGTTCTTTTTCTAGCTTTTTAACATGCATGCTGAATTCATTGACCTCCTCCTTCTCTTTTTTATTCATGTAAGCAGTTAGAGCTATAAAATTTCCCCTAAGCACTGCTTTGGCTGTATCCCATAAATTTTGCTATGTTATCTCATTATTGTCATTCTGTTGGATAAAAATATTGATTTTTTCTATGATTTGTTATTTGACCCACTCATTCTTTAGAATTAAATTATTTCTTTTCCAATTGATTTTCAGTCTTCCTTTCCCTTGCTCTTTATTACATGTAATTTTTATTGCATCATGATCTGAGAAGGATGCATTTACTATTCCTGCCTTTCTACATTTCACTATGATGTTTTTGTTCCCTAATACATGGTCAATTATTGAAAATGTGCCATGTACTGCTGAGAAAAAGGTATATTCCTTTCTATCCCCATTCAATTTTCTCCAGACATCTATCATGTCTAACTTTTCTAGTAATCTATTCACCTCTTTCACTTCTTTCTTATTTATTTTGTGGCTAGATTTATCTAATTCTGAGAGGGGGAGATTCAGATCCCCCACTAGTATAGTATTACTGTCTAATTCCCCTTGTAACCCATTTAACTTCTCCTCTAAGAACTTGGATGCTATACCACTTGGCGCATACATATTTAATATTGATATTACTTCATTATCTATAGTACCTTTTAGCAAGATGTAATTTCCTTCCTTATCTCTTTTAATGAGATCTATTTTTGCCTGCGCTTTGTCTGAGATAAGGATTACTACCCCTGCTTTTTTTACTTTAGCTGTAGCATAATCTATTCTGCTCCAGCCTTTTATCTTTACTCTGTGTGTATCTCTCTGCTTTAGATGTGTTTCTTGTAAACAGCATATTGTAGGATTCTGGTTTTTAATCTATTCTGCAATTTGCTTCTGTTTTATGGTAGAGTTCAATCCATTCACATTCACATTTATTATTACTAGCTTTCTATTCCCCTACATTCTATTTGCTCCCTTTGTACTTTCCCCCTTCTTTCACCCTATTCCTCCTCACCAATGATTTGCTTCTTACCCCTGCCTCCCCCAATCTGCCCTTCCTTTTTATCACCCCTCCCTTTTCTTTACCCTTCTCTCCTTTGCTTTTGCCCTCCCTTCTATCAGCCCCTCTCTTTCCCCTTACCCTTTTAATTCCCTAATGAATAAGCTAAGTTTCTTTATCCAAATGAACATATGTTATTCCCTCTTTGAATCAAATCTAGTGAGAGTAGGGGTGAAACAATGTTCACCCCTCCCTCCCTTTCCTCTAATGTAATAGGTTCTTTTCACCTTTTTGTATGATGCAATTCACCTCATTCCACCTCCCCTTTCCTCTTCTCCCCATAAATTCCCTTTTTAAGCCCTTAATTTTCTTGATATTATCATATCAAAGACAGTTTAAATTTATATGTTCTGTGTCTAATCTTTCTGTCTGCCCAAATACATATACCATTCTCAAGAGTTATAAGTTTTATCTTCCCATGTATGGATGTAAACCATTTAACCTTATTGAGTAATTTTTCCCCCTGTTTACCTTTTTAAACATCTCTTGATTCTTGGATGTTAAGATCAAATTTTCTATTCAAATCTGTTCTTTTCATCAGGAAACCTTGAAAGTCCCCAAGGTCATTGAATGTCCTTCTTTTCCCTTGAAAGAGAATGCTCAGTTTTCCTGTGTAATAGATTCTTGACTGCAATCCAAACTCCTTTGCCTTCCAGAATATCATAAAGCCTTGCGAATCTTTAATGTTGAAGCTGCCAGTTCCTGAGCAATCTTTACTGTGGCTCCATAATACTTAAATTGCTTCTTTCAGGCTGCTTGGAGTATTTTCTCCTTTACCTTATAATTCTGGAATTTGGCTACAACATTCCTTGGAGTTTTCCTTTTGGGGTCTCTTTCAGAAGGTGAGCAGTGGATTCTTTCAATGATGATTTTATCCTCTGATTCTATAATATCAAGGCAGTTTTCCTTAAAAATTTCCTGGAATATGGTATCTAGACTCTTTTTCTGATCATGGCTTTTAGGCAGCCCAGTAATTTTCTAATTATCTCTCCTGAATCTGTTTTCCAGGTAAGTTGTCTTTCCAATGCTAGTTGCACACCCCAGTGTAGGCCTGGGGTGTGCAAATAGCATTGGTAGGACACCTGTCCTATAGGTGGCCGTTCAGCTGGCAACCTGCCCTCTTGGCACTAGCAGGTGGATTTTGCCACTGTCCTGCTGGGCTACCAGCTTGTTGAGGCAGGATCCAGAGGCCTCAGTTGCTCGACTGTGACCCACAGCTTCCTGCTGTCTTGTCCCATCCCCTTCTGTGCTATGCTGCACCTCTCTTTAGCCCCAGTGGGACTGACCTTTCCTGAAGTCTTCTAAATTATCTCTGGTTGGAAGACTGTGTCTCTCTGTCTCTTTGCAGGTTCTGTAGTTTCAGAATCCATCTAGAGGCTTGATTTAATGTTCTATTTGAAGGAACAGAGGAATAGAATGAGAGGTTAAGAGATTTACTGGCTACTCTCCGCTATCTTGGCTCTGCCCCTCTAACAGATCAGTTTTTTAAAGAAAATGTCTAATACAGCCTAGTATGATCACACATAAAGCAAATATATATATATATATACACACACACACACATATATGTGTGTATATACATGCATATACATATGTGTGTGCATATATACACATATACATACAATGTATACATATGTCCATCCATATATACGCACATATATATATCCATCTATGCATATATATATATGTATGTGTATATATATATATATATATATAAAACATCACTGAATCAGGGAAGAAACAACTCTCAATTTACTGTCTGGGGAACCCCTATTCACAACCTTTGATATCCGATCAGGTGGGTCCCGGTTGATGCATCCTCCCCTCAGATGAGGTTCCCAAAAGACACAGAAAACAAAAACTCCACCAAGTCAGGAGAGCACCAACAAGTGGATTTTTTCTAACTAGGGAGTCCCGGTTAGCAGCCTCCAGAGTCCTGACCAGGAAGGTCCTGGGGCAACACATCTGCCCCTCTGGTGAGACTCAACTACACTGGTAAAGGGCCAAGCTTAAAAAGTCTGAGAAAAAAGAAGACTTATTGACAAGAACATTGGAAGAATGTCAATCCCTACATAAAGTGTCAGGAGGGGCAAACCCTGCAAGGACCCCAGAAAAATTGAAGTTGATTCCCAGGAATGGCTAGTTCGTGGAATTCAAGGGCAGTTTGCCTAAGTGCAGGCTTGAGGGCTTGACCAGGGTCCATCAAGGTTGTTATCTTTCTCATTCTCAGTCTACTCCTGACATAAACATACACCGTGAATGAGAGTCGAGTCACACTAAAGATAATTTGGAAGTAATGAAATTCCAGTCACAGGAGGGTGAACTGTAGGTCATTTCAACTAAGGCTATGCCTTGATAATCTTATAGTAATTCATATATGAATATTTTAGCTCCTTAGGAGACAAGTAAAATAATCTTGTACTCCAATGTCTTTGAAGACTTAGGACATGTCTCCAACTAAATAGACATATCGCTTAAGCCCTCTAGGTCCTAGTTTCTTCCACACACTGAAATGAAGATAGGTGGAATATTAGATCACTATGTCCAGTGATCAAATTCTATCATTATCAATGTCAAAATATCAAATTTTTATATTACAATATCCTCTCCTGGATTTCTTCCTAAATCCCATTCGTTGTGACAGTTTGTATCCCCAAAGTCTGGATGATTACTTCTCACCTTAGGATTCTAGGTTTGGCTAAACCTTAGTATTCAATGTTGATTTGGAGTACTGTTGTTCAAAGCCCCTATCAGTGTATTTCTCATTGATTGTTAATTGGCCAGCTGGAGTTGATTATCATTTTAAAAGTATATTTTTTGAGATTATAGAGAAATTGTTAAAAACAATTTCCTCCAAAAAAAATAATCTAGAACACACTCCCCCACAAGTACAAATAGAGAATCTAAGGAAAAGGAAGTGACAACTTAGAACATGGTAAAGCTGCAGCCCAGATCCTGGTTGGAAAACTTTTTGTTCTTTTCTGGACTTCTTGTGAAGTTCCTCTGAAATGTCCAAAGCTCTCTTCTGGGTGGGTCTTAAGGGTGGAGGTTCCTATGGAGTCCTGAAGTTACATTTCTCTTCACCGTAAAGAGATCACTCTCTGAAGATGTCTTTGCTCATCATGTCTATTTTTCTTCCCTTAGCTGTTATTTGGATACATAATTTGATTCCAATTCATTTTTTTCTCTAGTGACATAGTCAAGGGGGTAAGGGTAGATAAAAAGGAATATTATGTTTTCTCTTGGCTCTCTCTTCTTACTGCCTTATATCTTCTGGTTACATATACAAGAAACTGGATGCTCAAAGAAATTTCAAACTTACATAACTGCTGGAATGCTTCTGCTAGAATCTCTTTTGCTGATATAATAGCCTAGAAGTATGTCTAACATTTTCAACTAATCCCAACACGTTATCATCTTATTTCATCCATTGACTAAAAGTACTTACTAATTGGTTTAGCTTGTTCACATCTCATTTAGTGTAAACCTAATTTGATTTGCTCAATAGTGGTGTGAAGGAATTTTTCATGTTTCTTTTTTATTTATTAATGCACTAACTCAAATATCTTTTTATCACCTAATGACAGTGTCAGGGTTAGATCATATTGTTGTGAATAATGATAATAACTAGCATTTATATTGCAACTACTGTATGCCAGATACTGAATTAGGCATTTTACAAATATTATCACATTTGATCCTTACAACAACTCTGAGAGGTAGGTGGTATTATAATTCCCACTTTACAATGAAGAAAATTGAAACAGAGGTTAAATGTCAGAGCCATTGAGTTAGCATTTGACATTTGATTTGAACTAAGGCCTTCCTGGCTCCAAGCCAAGCACTCTCTACTACACTGCCAGGTGCCTCTAAATGTACTGTTACTTCCATTCATTAAGGCTGGGGTTTGAGTTATCTGTCTTATAACAGTAACAAATAACTTCCTTTTGATTTCAAAAATAGTTTGAAAATAATTCTAAATTTGCATAAAAGTTTAAATCATAAAATTAGTTTGTATAGATATGATCTTTGAAGAGATTTGAGTATACATATACCAACAAATGCATAGAATTAAGTCTGTACTTATTCTAAATTTGACAATTTTCTAGTCTTATGCATAGTATCTTAGTTTTTTTAAAATATGACACAATCAAAAGGCTTGTCTGTTTTGCTTAGAGTTTTTTTTTAATTATCAAAATGAAATTGAGGCAAGGTAAAAACACTCATTTTACATATTACCTTTTCTTTTAATATATTAAATTCATACCATATTTCATTAGATATTTCTCTTCATTATTTAATTTAGAATAAACCTCAATAAATACCTTTTTTGTTTGTTTGTTTGTTTTTGTTTGGTGCAATGAGGATTAAGTGACTTGCCCAGGGTCACACAGCTAGTAAGTGTCAAGTGTCTGAGGCCAGCTCTGAGCTCAGGTCCTCCTGAATCCAGGGCTGGTGCTTTATCAACTGTGTCACCTAGCTGCCCCACAATAAGTATCTTTTTAAAAAAGAGTCTTATTGCTTAAAATCAAATCATGTCCAAGTCAATTATTCTAAATCTTAATTGAATAAGGAGGAGGAAGAGAAGAAGAAGAAGAAGAAGAAGAAGAAGGAGAAGAAGAAGAAGAAGAAGAAGAAGAAGAAGAAGAAGAAGAAGAAGAAGAAACAACAACAACAACAACAACAACAGTCACAACAAGAAAAAGAACAAGAAAAAGAACAAGAGGAAGAAAAAATGACCTGGAATGAGACAAAGATGACCACTTCAAATTAGGGCAAGATATATCTAGAATTCAAATACTATCTTCTTCCCACTACTGCTTGGTAAGGTGATACTTCTTTCTCTGCCTTCACCTATATGCCTATGTATGCATGCACATTTTTAGAAAGCATCCACATGGCCTGACAATGTTCTTATCTTTGGCCAAGCATTCCTCTAGATAAGGAATAAATGAATAATCCTTCATACATCTATCTTTGATGCAAATATGTTTGTTTGTGTGTGTTGGGGGGAGGAGAATAATTCTTTCCAAATGGGTACAAAGACCTTTCTGATAATTATGCCCTTGCTTGCTTTGTTAGTAGTTAAGTACTATTATATATTATTGTCATTTACCAACCTGAAATATATCACAGCTGTTCCCTATTTTTAATGTTGTGTAGAAAGGATTTGAATGGGAAGGACCTACCCATACAAAACCACTCTACTATCTTTTATGTGATCATAAGAAGTCATGACTCATTAGGAACATAGAGCCAAAAGATTCTTTAATACTTATGTACATTAACTTTTTCTTTCTATAGATGAGGAAATGAAGAACCGGAAAGGTGAACCTAGTCCATTAGTGACAGAGTAGTACTCAAATTCAGGTGTACTTATTCATATGCCAATATTAACTACTCTGTGTCATACTGACTCTCCTACACACATGCAATTTATTTTCCTCTCCTACTTAATAGTTACTTTTAAACAAGATGTTATTCCTGGTTGTAAAGGAATTGAGGAAGAGGGAGATGAATTAGACAACAATCAATAAACCAACAGACCAAGTCTATAAACAAACATGAATAATAAAACATCATACTATGAGTCACATATTGAAGTTATTATTTTTAAAGGACATCAATTAGCATTACATACACACACCTTTCTTTTATTTTGTTGGACAGGATTAGGCAATGGCCCCCAAAACTGACATAAAATATCAGTGATACTTCAATCTCTTCCAACTCTAGGAAAAATACAGTTAAAGCTAATTAGAAACTCTACTGTCAGGAAAGAGCAGAAAGCAACTGGGCTGAAGTCCAATTTCTTCTGTCAAACTATGACAGTGTTATGATCTTGTATGTGTTTTTATTTTCTCTGCCCAGAATGTCATATATTGAGTGTTTTGATAGTGTTATGTTGCAAATCCACTGGACAGTGATAAACAATTTTCAACACAAGGAAAATAGGAACATATTTGTGTAAAAAGACAGTGTTTTCAAGTTGTGATATTTTAGAATGATAACATATGACTTCCCCTGTGTAGAGAGACTTGGAAACCAGCTGTTTCATAGCCCCACTATAACAATAGTTGTATCATTGAATAGGAGCAGAATATATCCCATGATTATAACTAGTAGTTTCAGGTACATTCTATAGATGGAAAAAAATTAAGCTGTTTAACTGAGATTTAAAAATTTTTTTTCTGTTGAGCAATTTAATGACACTTTTGAAGGTATTTTTTTTTTACTTTTGTGCAATAGCAATGGATGGATCAACAAAAAATATATTTTATTTTTAAAAAAATCTTGTATTGTTGCATGCTTTCTGATGAGTTTGGCGAAGAGAATTAGATGGGTAGTGAGAGTTCTAGTCGTGGAACTATCAATGAATGCATAATATTCTGAAATTTATTTAACCTTTCAAAGCCTTGTGGTTTCGTTCTACATCAAATGAAGTGTTTTCATTAGATTATTTCCATAATTTCTTTACTGTATATATTTCTATGATTTTATGAAAAAATATAATTTTTGCTGTGTTCAGAGTAAACAGTGATTTTTTTTGGGGGGGTGGGGCAATGTGGGTTAAGTGACTTGCCCAGGGTCACACAGCTAGAAAGTGCCAAGTGTCTGAAGCTGAATTTCAACTTAGGTACTACTGAACCCAGAGATTGTGCTTTATCTACTACACCACCTAGCTGCCCCATAAACAGTAAATTGAAAACAATATTAAACTGATAAAATGTGATATGAAAATCTTTTGACTTTTGAAAGGGACTACAGATAACTAATTTAATAAACCCTAGCACTCTGGGAATAGCAATGTTCTCCAATTAAAATTACTTGCTTCTGGGGCAGCTAGGTAGCACAGTGGAACACTTACTAGCTGTGTGACCCTGGGCAAGTCACTAAACCCCAATTGCCTCACTAAAAAAAAAAAATTACTTGCTTCTAGTCCTAAAGCAGCAACCAACATTGAGGGGAGAAATCATGGTGGAAAAGGATCATACCTTTTTCTCACCACCACTAGTAATAACTGCAGAATGACTACCACCAATAGGAAGGCTTGGGAACCATGGAGGAGGCAGTACCTAGTAGACCATCAGTCATTTTTTTTCAACCCATATTTCACAACTATCATCTGGTAAAGTGGCACTTATGGAGAAAGGGCTAGCTACCTGTACCACTTGCCAACTAAATGCCATATTCAAAGCAGGCAAGCCAGCCTAGCTGGAGCAATGAGACACACTGGAAAAGAGCTAGGGGGTATCTGATTGTTTACTATCTCAGGAAAGGGAGAGTGAATGGAGGAAGGGGGGAGGAATAGACTTTGGAATTCAAAATTTTAAATAAAAATGTTTAAAAAGTAAAAAGAAAAGAAAAAGAAAAGAGATAGGAAGCAGCATGTTCCAGGAAAGTCAAGCTACCACCACCAGATTGACTACTGTCTGTTTTCACACCCAGTGAAGATAGTCTAGGCCTCTGTACACAAGAGTCTTAGGAGTGGAAATGTTTCTAGCCCAGTGGCATTGATCATTATCCAAGGAGGCAGTATCTATAGGTATACAGCCAGGCAATTTTTCCTGTACATGCAACAGCCACAGATACTTAGATTATATATTGTCGATATATAGACTATATATTGACGTCTATAATATTATCAAATGATTCAACATCCAAGGCTTGTATGATTTTATCAGTAGATAACACGTTAGAGAAGCATAACTACCAGCTTTGTTGCTGTATTCTAGTGACAAAACTTTCTATCTGAATTTCAGCTTAAATCTTGCATAGACATTTTCTTCACCATTAGAATTTGAGCTCCTTGAGAGCAGGGACTGTCTCACTTTTCAGTTTGGATGCCCAATACTTAGCCTAGTGCTTTCACAAAGGAAGCACTTAACTAATGTTTTATTCATTTAAAAGGAATGCCAGGGAAAGTAATAAGGCAATACTACCACTGTAAATAGGAGCAACTTTAAGCCCTAAGACACTGTAGATATTTCAATGGTTTCCAAAAGTTATAACCAGGCTTGATCTCATTGTTTAACCCAGTGAGGCATATTTCCTACCTATATGCCCCTGAAACCCAATCTATCACTTTATTTTTTTTTTCATTATCATCATCCTTGTCTTGTCTTACATAGACTGGGAATCTTTTGAATGTTAAGAATTTTTGTATCTGCTTCATACAATGAATTATTACTATTTCAGAGATTTCAGAGGTAGATCAGTTAAAAGAACTAGGCTTGATTAGTTTAAAGATGACATAACTAAGCTGGATAAAATAACTATTTTCAAGTATTTGACAAAAGTGCTATATTGAGACTTCCAAGGGAGGAGCCAAGATGGCAGAGGAAAGACATTATATGCACAGAGCTCCTAACACAATTACCAGAAAAAACAGCAATAAAACATCCCCTGGAGCAGCAAAACTCACAAAAAGACAGGATGAGATTATTTTCCAGCCAAAGACAAATTAGAGGGGGGCATGCTGTGCTGCAAGCAGAGTGCAACCCTGCAATCGAGCCAATACAGACCCAAGGCATGCTCTTCCAGAGGAACTTAACCCCAAGCCTCTGAATCAGCTGCAGAACCAGTGTCTTCTGGAACTAAGGTTGCAGTCAGGTGAGAGGGATGAAAGGATGAATGGTGGGGGAAAATACAGGGGTCTGTGTGTATGACCTAAGGAGGAATTTGGCTATCTCTCTCCAGCAAGGAATTCAGAAGAAATCTTGAGTAGTGGGAGGCCCATGTGAGGTAGGGGTGCAGGCTCATAGGAGCTAAGAACCACCACAGCACACAAAATTCTGCTGGCTGGTTAATTATCAAGTTGACTTCAGGTTGTCTTTGGACCAGAGAACAGGCCAGGCAAGATAAAAACCTGCCCTCTCTCAAACTAAAAACACATGAAACCTTCTGAAGCTTGTGAAAGAGTAGCTTGGAAATAGGGCCTCAATGTAAGAGGGAGAAAAAAGTCAAGTAAAAAGATGGCATGATGAGCAAGCAAAGAAAGTTGAGAATTATAGAAAGTTTCTTTAGCAACAAGGAAGATTGAAGTGCACCCTCAGAAGAGGATAACAACATCAAGGCCCCTACATCAAAAGCTTTCAAGAAAAAAAATATGAATTGGCCTCAGACCATCGAAGCACTCAAAAACGACTTCAAGGAGAAAGTAGGAGAGATAGAAGGAATATTTAGAGAGGTGGAGGAAAGAATGGAAAGAGAAATGAAAGCAATGCAGGAGAGTCATGAGAAATAAAATTCAACAGCTTGAAAAGCCAAAAGCTCTCTGAAGAAAATAATTGCGTAAGAATTAGGACTAAACAAATGGAAGCTAGTGACTTTATGAGAAACCAAGACACAGTAAAGCAAATCCAAATGAATAAAAAAAAAATTAGAGGGCAATATGAAATATCTCCTTGGAAAAACAGATGACCTGGGAAATAGATCTAGGAGAGATAATTTGAAAATCATTGAACTAGCTGAAAACCACGACCAAAATAAAAATTTAGAAAGCATCTTCCTAGAAATTGTCAGGGAAAATTGCACAGATATTATCAAAGCATATGGTAAAATAGAAATTTAAAGAATCCACTCATCACCTCCTGAAAGATATCTCAAAAGGAAAACCTTCAGGAATATTATAGCCAAATTCCAGAGCTCCCAGGTCAGGGAGAAAATATTGCAAACAACTGGAAAAAAGGAATTCAAATTCCATGGAGTGACAATAAGGATAAAACAAGATATAGTAGCATCTATGTTAAAGGACAGGAGGGCATGGAATATGATATCCCAGAGGGCCAAGGAACTGGGACTACAGACAAGAATCACCTACTCAGAAAAACTGAGTATAATCTTTTAGAAGAAAAAGGGGATTTCAATGAAAAAGAGGACTTTCAGGCATTTGTGATGAAAAGATCTGAACTGAATAGAAAATTTGACTTTCAAATATGAGACCCTGGAGAAGCATAAAAAGGTAAACAGGAGAAAAGAAATCATGAGTAACATGAAATGATTAAACTGTTTACATTCCTACATGGGAAGATAATACTTCTAACTCATAAGAACTTTTTCAGTATTAGGGTAGCTGAAAGGAATACACTTAGACAGAAGACACAGGTCTGAACTGAATATTAAGGGATGATATCTGTAAAGCATTTATTTTTTGTTTTTTTGGGGGGCAGGCAAGGTGGGGTATCTTATTTCTGGGACTGGATTTGGGTTCGGGGCCTGCTGGGCCCAGGCCTGGTGCTTTGTCCACCCTGCCACCTAGGTAGCCCATGATGACATCTTTAAAATAAGGTTTAGTGGTAGGGGGAATGTACTGAGGCAGGAATATGGGGAGAGGGAGACTGGGGAGAAGTAGCTCACATGAAGGAAACAAGAAAAACGCTTATGCAGGGGAAGAGAAGACGGGGAAGTAGCGGGGAAGTTAGTGAACCTTACTATCATCAGAATTGGCTCAAAGAGGGAAAAACATACATACTCAAGTGGGTGTAGTAATATATTTTGCCCTGAGGGAAAGTGGGAGGGGAAGGAGATAAGGGTGGGGGGAGAATAGGAGAAGGAAGGAATAGAAGATTGGGGGAGGGAGCAGTAAAAAGCAAAACACTTTCTAGGAAGGTGAAGATATTCTGAATAACTGTACATGTATGACAGTGAATTGCTTCATTTAATATTGAGGCATGAGGAGGGGGGAAGAAGAAAAATTTAGAACAGAATTAGCTCAAAGACTTTAATCTTATCATAGTGGACTCAAGGAGGGGATAACATACACATCAAATTGAGATGAGTAATCAATTTAATCCTACAGGAAAGTAAGAGGGAAAGAGTATAAGGAGAGAAGGGTGAAGAAGGGAGGACAGAGTGGGAGTGGCAATCAGATGCAAAATACTTTTGAGGAGGAATAGGGTAAAAGAAGATAGAAAATAGAGTAAATATCACAGGAAGGGAATAGGATGGAGGGAAATAGTTATGATGATTTATTATAATTGCCGAACATATGGGACCTACTTTGTTGGGCTATTGTGAAGAAACTTCTTTGTCAAGTTTTACATACTATATAAAAGTTCTTATGAACAGGATGCTATCAGAAAAAAACTGGAAAGACATACATGACCTCAAGCAGAGTGAAATGTACTGTATGCAAAATAATACCAATAATACCAATGTAAGATGATCTCCTGGGAAGTACGTGGTTTATTTTAAACAATGAAATGATCCAATATAACTCTGAAGAACTTAAGAAAATTGCAGTCCATCTACAGAGAAAGAACTGATGGTATCTGAAAACAGAAGCATATTTTTTGGACAGTTCCTCAATCTAAAGTTTTGTTTTCATCTGTTTTCTCTCACAACCTAGCTGATGTGGAGATGTTTTCCATGACTACTCATGTCTAACTTATATTGAATTGCTTGAGTTCTAGGGAGTGGGGGTAGGAAGGGAGAGGGGAAAAGAAGTTGGAACCAAAGGTTTTTAAAAATGATGTAAAATTTTGTTTTTACATGTAATCTAAACAGTAAAAAAGTGCTATCTTGTGGAGGAGGAGTTCCATCTTTCTGTTTGTCTCAGAAGAAAGAATAAAGGCTAAAAAATAAAGGATTTAACAGAAACACATTTTGTTCTATTGGCAGGAAAAAATGTTAAAAGTCAAAATTTTCCATAGGCAAAATCAAATGTCTTGAGAGGTAGTTGATCCCCTTCCCTGGAGGTTTCTGAATAGATGGTGAATGACTACTTGTTAGGGGCAATATAGTGAGGATTCCTTATGCATATGGATTTTATTAGATGGCTACTAAAGTCCCTTCCAACTCTCAAATTATGTAATTTTGTGATCCTGTGATTCTCTAGAGAGTTATAGAATAGTCAAATTAAAATTATCAGAGCTAAGTAATTCCATGACCATTGTGATGTTTAAAATCTTAATTGTGGTCGCCAAAAATTAAAAGGCTTCAGTACCAGTCTTTGGGCATTAAACATTTATTAGAACATACAGATATTTACAAAGAGTTCAGAAGGTTATGAAAAAGAAGTCCTACCTAGCCTAGAGTTCCAGCTTGGTTGGGTTCTTCCTGAAGTCCTCCTCCACAAGCCTGCTTTAATCAGGAACTCCTCAAGGAGCCTGTATTAATCAGGAAGTCCTTAGCAAGGTGTTTTAATCAGGAATTCCTTCACCAGCCTGTTTTAATCAGGAATTCCTTAGCAAGCTGTTTGTGGAAGCTTTTTTATAGATCTGGAACAGAGACGGTCCTTACACACTGTTAAGGGATAGCCAGGTGTGATTACAATCCAATTAACTTGAAGTACGCTTACGCACTGCTTCAAGGTGATTGGTTGGCGTCATCCAAATCCATTGGCTTTGAAGGTGTTCTCAAGTTGAGTTCACAGTCTAGTTTCTGAGAACAATACCTTCTTAAGGGATATCCAGGTGTGATTACAATCCAATTAAATTGAAGTAGACTTAATCAGCAATCAATTACTCTCACTTGATTCAGTCAGTCTTGATTAATCTGCAGGTGGGTCTTTGAGTATCTGCTAAATCCCATTATTTCATCACATTCCCCCCTTTGTTTCTTCTAGGAACAGGTATTCCTTGATGAAACAGTAAAAAAAAAATAAGTCTTTGGAAGTCTTTTCTCAGTTCTCTTGTCTTCTTGGAGTGGTAAGATGTCATCAGGAGGAAGTCGGATTCTGGTCTGGAAAGCTGGATTCTTCTTTAACTGTTTGAATTGCTGGATTTTTTACTAAACCTTAGCATAGCATTGTCACTGATCTAATTTAATACATTCCATTACACCATATATAATATGGCTAAATCTCTTAAACTTTCTGGATATTGGTTTGCTCTTTAGTGAAATTAGGGATCTGGAGTAGATCATCTATAAGATTATTCTCAACTCTGCTTCTCATGAGTCACTGCTATAATTTCATTTTATAGTTAAACATGGCTTAATTGGCTCTGTCGTGTCATAAGTGGAATTATTTCTTCAAATAGTATAGATAAAAACACTTTCAAGGTTATCTTGTCTGAATCATATTCATGTTTTTCTGTATATTCTATAGAGGATCACCTTATTTCACTGGAGGTCTTTATTAGTTCATGGATACCAGTACAATACTTAGGCTGGATGGCACAGGAGATAGAAATCTGGAGTCAGTAATTTAGAGTTGAGTTCACATTCTTCCTTAAGCACTTAGTAGCTAAATGACCCTGGGAAAGACCCTTAACTTCTCTCTAACTCAGTTTCCTCATCTGTAAAATGGGAATAATAGCCATATAACAGGGTTTTTATGAGAATCAAATGATATAATAATTACAAAACTAATATGTATTTAATATATTTTTATTCCTTTCCCTATCATTTTTGAGAACCACAGATAAAAGAACTTCTTGGAGCAAAGACTTTACACAAATAAAGATCAGAATATGCTCCCCAATATATAGTCTTAAAAATCTGGGAAATCACTTAAACTCCAGTTTCCCCTATAAGGAAATGGCAAATCACTCAAATGTCTTTGCCAAGAAAATCCCATGGACCTCTGTCCATAGGTCAAAAAGAGCTGGACATGACAGAAATGAATGAACAAATACCAATAGTATTTATGAGCTCAGATAAAATTTCAAGCTGGTAGCCCATTCCTTTTATAGTTATTCTAATATGAAAAAGTTAGTGGCCTTAAGTGTTCTCTTGGCTTACATGTTTCACCTTATACTATACATTTGTATATATGTTGTCTCTCCCTTTTAGAATGTAAACTCCTTTTGGGGTCAGAACTTTATTCCTAATCTCAGTCCTTAGCAAAATTTTAGCAAAAAGTAAATGTTTAATTAAATATATAGTCTTTCTTTTTCTCATGTATAGCTATGAATTATTAGTTCTCCCCATTAATAAAAGTTAACACATAGATAACACTTTAAGATATATAAAATAATCTCTAAATAACATTGTGATGAAAGTAATAAAGGTACTATATTCCTCACTTTAAATGTAAGAAAACTGAAATTCAGTGGGGTTTAAGAATATTCCCATGTTCACAAATATATTAATTAATTGGGTTGGGATTTAAATTCAGATTAACAATTATAAGTATGGTCATCTTACCTTCATTATATGCTAACTTTATCATCCTCTATTACATGAGCCAAAGTTATATTAATGAAAATTAGCAACATATTGATTAGATACATTTTCTTCTTTTTCAGTGGGGAAATGGAAAAGAAGGAAAAGAAGATGAAAAATGATTTGGGAAAGGGAAGTTCTGTAGACCTTTTGTATATTGTACAACCATGATATCCTTCCTCTTTGTAAATTGCATATGTGTGTGTGTGTGTGTGTGTGATTTCTATACTCATAGACTAGTACAGAGCCTGATGTAGAAATTTTTGTTTGTCTTACTAAACACTTGTTGATTAATAGGGACAAGACCCTATTAAATCCATATTCATAAGCCCAAATGACCACTTAAGTGAATGTGAATATAAACTATATAAAGGCAGAATTTATTGTACCCCCACACCATTTTATATATTTATATATATATATATATATATACATATATACATATATATATATATGTGTGTGTGTATATGTACATGTATGTATTATAGATTTGTGTGTATACATATATATATATGCATGCACACACACATATATATAAATAATTATGTGGGGGTACAATAAATTCTGCCTTTATATGTTTTATATTAACATTCACTTAAGTGGTCATTTGGGTTTATGAATATGGACTTATCAGGGTCTTGTCCCTATTAATCAACAAGTGTTTAGTAAGACAAACAAAAATTTCTACATCAGGCTCTGTACTAGTCTATGAATATAGAAATAACACACATACACACACACACAGTACAAATTACTGAGGGAGAATACAATTTTAGTGCCCTCTATAGCTGGGAAGGATAAGGAAAGCCTAAATTTAGGTTATAATGTTTGCAATTTGTAAAAGAAACATCTAGATTTCTAAGAGGCTGAGTTGAGGAGAATATAGTCCAAACATGGGGAAAGCCAGTACATGGAGACAGGAAATAGAAATATCTAAAGTAAAGAACAGCAAAATACAATTTGGCTGGACAAAAGAGGACATGAAATAGAGTAATATATAATAAAATTTTTAAAAAATTAAATTAAGTAATTTTATTTTTTTCCCTAATTTACATGGAAAAATTTTAACATTAATTTTTAAAACATTGTGTTCAAAACTCTCTCCCTCCCTCCCTCCCTAGTTCCTCTTTAGGAAGTCAAGCAATTCATTTTAAGTTATACATGTGTATTTATGCAAAACCACATTAGTCAGGTTGTGAAAGAAAACAGACAAAAAAAATAGAACAAAAGACATCATGCTTGGGCAGCTAGGTGGCGCAGTGGATAAGGCACTGGCCCTGGATTCAGTAGTACCTGAGTTCAAATCTGGTCTCAGACACTTGACACTTATTACCTGTGTGACTGGGCAAGTCGCTTAATCCTCATTGCCCAACAAAACAAAACAAAAAACATCATGCTTCAATCTGTATTCAGATACCATCAGTTCTTTATTGATGGATTGAATTTTTTTCATAAATTCTTCTTAGTTGTTTTGGATCATTGTATTGCTGAAAATAACTAAGTCATTCATAACAGATCATCTCACAATATTGCTGGCAATAAATAGCTATGATTTCTTCATCAGAAAACTGCCTATTTATATTCTTTCACCATTCCTCAATTAGGGAATGACTCGGATTCTTATAAATTTGATTTAGTTCCCTATATATTTTTAGAAATGAGGCCTATATCAGAAATGCTGGCTGTAAAAATTGTTTCTCAGTTTTCGGCTTCCCTTCTAATTTTGGCCGCATTGCTTCTATTTGTACAAAACCTTTTAATTTAATGTAATCAAAGTCTTCCATCTTACATTTCATAATATTCTCTATCTCTTGTTTGGACATAAATTGTTTACCACAGAGAAAGCTGTTGACAAAATCCAGCACCCATTTATCTTAAAAAGACTAGAAAGCATAGAAATAAATGGAGCTTCCCTTAAGATGATAAATAATATCAATCTAAAAACTATTAGCATGTATTATACATAATGGGTATAATTTAGAAGTGTTCCCAATAAGATCATGGGTAAAACAGTGATATCAATTATCACCACTTTTGTTCAATATTGTAAAAGAAACGTTAGCCTTAGATATGAGAAGAAAATTAAATATTAACCCAAATTGACAGAAGACATGGACTGGAATACAGGCCAATTTTTCATACTGTTTAGCAGATGTTTTGTCTATTGGTTCCTTGACAAAGGCTCAATGGTCAATAGGCTGATTTTATTTTCTTGGATTATGTAATTAAAGAAGAAAAAAACTAAATTCTGTCAAGCAGAATGAGATAAGATTCCACAGGTACTTTGCAGTTATCTTTTGAAATGACATTGGAAACCTTAGTCCTTGGGGAAATTCTCTTCTAATATAAAGCATGGACAGTGGAGGTTTAAGTGAAAAATATCATATGCTGATTAATTTGCTCATTAATCAAATAATTTATTCTTTGCATTTTTTTTTGGTAAGACAATTGGGGTTGAGTGTCTTGCCTGGGGTCACACAGCTAGTAAGTATTAAGTGTCTGAGGCTGGATCTGAACTCAGGTCCTCCTGACTCCAGGGCCAGTGCTCTATCAACTGTGCCACCTAGCTGCCCCTATTCTTTGCATTTTAAATAAACGTTTGTATTTGCAGAACTTCTATACTGGATAAACATCTGGTATGATGTTCAAATTCAATTTTACTATAGTTTTCTGAAGACTTTGGCTTAGTTCCTAATTTGGTAAGTAAAACTGCAGGGATTTATCTTTGAAAATCTATATCAATCTTAATTTAGCTAACTAATGATTCATAATAAAATCTTCTGTCAAAACTGTTAAATGTGATTTGGCAGCTGATAAAGCCAGGAACATATTGCTCTAAAATTTCCTCTAGGTTTTCTGTCTTCACTCTTTTGTCTGCATCTTTTGATTGCAAATGGTTAGGGGACACTGAGCTAATTACAATTTATACTCCATAAAGCATATCTGAACATAAAGAAACCAAAGCACTCAGCAAATTTTAGAAAATGAAGCTATTTGCAAAGCTTCTGAGAGTTGTCAATGATGAAATATATTGTACAGTGATTTTGAAGCAAGCTTCCAGCAATAACCAAGTTTTCAACATACAGGTGTGATGAGTAAAACTAAATGTGTGGAAGCCTATTTCTGTCCCAAGTGTAGGGAAAGATAGCTAGGGTTTACTTATAAATTAGAAGCTTTAGTACCAGTCTTTGGGCATTAAACATTTATTAAAGAGTAAAGAGAGAACATGGGAAGTTCAGAAAGATAGGAAAGTCTAGCTAGGATCTACGGGAGAAAGAGGAGAAAAAGCTGCCTTCATCCATTAATTCCAGGCCACAAAGAGAGAGTTCCTGTTTCTCTGCCAGTGGAAGCTCCCTGTGGGTCAGGAAAAGAGGCGGTCCCCACACACTGCTCCAAGCTAATTGGTTGATAGCATTCAAGTCCATTGATTGACATGACTTGAAGGCAGTCCATGAATTGTAAAGTAACTTCCTGAGGTTGTTGACCTTAGAAAGGTCAACCCATGCTCTCTCAACAGGGGTGGGGGGGGGCTGGTAATAATAATATTCTCACACAGGACAACTTTGTTCAAGGTAACACAGGTGCATCAGTTCTCACCTGATTGGAATGTTTAGGTGAAACTCTCATGGATAGACATGGACAATGGGAAAGGAAATATCCCAATTAGTAATCCAGTATGCAGCTAAGATAGAACTATTTTCTGCATACCTTTTATTACATTTTTTCTTTAGGGTCACAATATCTGCAATTGTTTCTCTAGTTTGTCACTTTGTCTCTTGGCCAAACCACTTAATCTTTTGGGGCTCTATAGATATCTGCTTAGTTCCATTAAAAATTTCAGTCTATGATCTTTTGAAAGAATTTCTTACACATTTCTGGCCTAGTACATATGGATGAAGGATAGGTTAGGAGGAGTATGAGTAGGATCAAGTGCAATGTATAACTCCACAAATTCAGGGAGAATACAGACTCTAGAAGATCCAAGAAATTGGGAAGGAGGAAGCAGTGAAGGAGAAAGGGACTTTAGGTCTAGATGGAAAAGCTTAGTGCTAGACCCTAGGAATGTTTGAAAGTAGGGGGAACATGGAAAGACTTAAGTGGACTGATGCTGAGTGAAGTCAGCAAAACCAGTGGAACATTGTACACAGTAACAGCAATATTGTGTGATAATCAACTGTGATAGAGTTGGCTCTTCTCATCAGTGCAATGATCCAAGATAATCCCAAAGAACTCATCATCTCCACATTCAGAAAAAAGAACTATGGATTCTGAATATAGATTGAACCATGCTGTTTCTACTTTTTGACTGATTTTTTTCTTTTTTGAGATATTTTTCCCTTGTGTTCTGATTCTTTTTTCACAATATGACTACTAGAGAAATATGTTTAATGTGATTGTGCATATATAACCTATATCAGATTTCTTTCTGTCTTCGGGAGGGGTTGGGAAGGGAGCAAGGGAGAAAACTTTGGAATTGAATATCTTATGAAAAAATGTTAAAAACTACCTTTACATGTAACTGAAAAATAATAAAATACTTTTATGATAAAAAAGAAAGGAGGAGGAACAAGTAGAAACCACAGATTCAGAAAGCTAAGTGTAAAATCTAAGATTTCAGTAAAGGTAGGGAAGGACAAACAGATCAACAGATTTATTATTGGCTACTTATCATTCCTACTATATTTAGGAAAACGATAGTCCCTATTATAATCAGAGGGGGCTCTAGTTCATTCCCAAATTATATAAGAGTGTGTCATATGTGTAGAAGATGCTAGGAATATTTTTTCCTGGGAGATTGGAGGACTAGAGCATGAAACAACATTCTGTGATGACCTAACATAAAGTTGGCAGGATTTTTTCTCTATTGTTTACATATTTATATGGCTTCTACCTTAATAATGGTTATGACTTTTGTGCCATTCTAGACTGAATGACAACATGATTCCTTTACTTCTATGCTTTTGTTTTCTATTTTACAGATAGGTATACACTCTGTCATTCCTCTCTCAGTTCTATTCCTGACTTCCAAATTTTGAAAACATATCCTTGCCTCTGCCTCACTCTAGAACTTTCATTAATTCTCAACTTTTTTTGGGGGGGGTGAGGCAATTGGGGTTAAGTGGCCTGCCCAGGGTCACACAGCTAGTAAGTGTCAAGTGTCTGAGGCCAGATTTGAACTCAGGTCCTCCTGAATCCAGGGCCAGTGCTCTATCTACTGTGCTACCTAGCTGCCCCAATGTTCAACTTTTAAAGCCAACTGTTTGTGTCTTTATGAATCTGCCTAAAATGTAGGATGAGCAAGCTCTATGTATTCTCCTTTCAGTTTTTTTTTAAGTTCATTCTTTTTAAAATAAATCTTGTTCTGTTTTGAGGGAGGCTGTCGGTCTCCTTCCTTGCTCCAGTATTGCGGTGAGCTGCTTAGCTAGCACCCCCCAATTAAAACTTGTTCCCCACATATATATCATATATGCTATACATAATAGAATGTAAATGATGTAGTTAAAATAACAATCTGTTCATTCATTTGGTGACAGAATACATTGTGATATATGCCATGAGATATAATAAATATGAAACTATAAATTAAAGTGGAAAGGTAAATAAAGTAATAATGAGCAAAGAAATATTAAAATAGTATTCATATTGTATAAAATTACTACTAATAATATGTTTTTATAGATTTTTTAGGATCCCAATTAGAAATTTTTAAAAAGTAACCAGTAAACTGAATAAAATTTAAAATAAAACAAGATCAATAACTAGGTATGTGAGTGTTGGAATGGAAGGAAAACATGTGAAATGGAAATGAAGTCAAGGTACATGGTGTAAGTATTTGCTTTTGAAAGAAGAACTTAGTATTTGCAACCAGTAGTACACAACTAAGCATCTAAAAAGATATAGAATTATAAAGAACCATGTTCTTATCTCAAGGTGTTTGAATTTTAGATTTCATGATTTTTTTTTTCAATGTGCCATTATGTTTGGCTGGACCCATCTTCCAAAATCTAATAAAGTCTCTTCAGGTGGAGATTTAGCAATAAACAAACCCTAATTATTCTCATATATATATATATATATATATATATATATATCAGGGCAGCTAGGTGGTACAGTGGATAAAGCACCAGCCCTGGATTCAGGAGGACCTGAGTTCAAGTCTGGCCTTAGACACTTGACACTTAACTAGCTGTGTGACCCTGGGTAAGTCACTTAACCCTCATTTCCCCACCAAATATATATATATATATCAGAGGTGTCCAAGGCAACCTTCAAGTGACTAAAATTCATGTCTACCACCTCCAAAAATGGCATTAAACTTTTCTATGAAAACTTCTGAATAAAAGAACCCATCACCTTCCAAATAATTCTAATTTATTTTTTCTTGTCCTTATTTTATTTTATTTTGCATTTTGTACAAGAAAACTTGCTTAAAAGAAAAAAAGAAAGAAAATGAAAAATAGCATGCTTGAGTCTGTTGCATCATTATCAGTTCTTTCTTTGAAGGTTGTCTTTGAACATTGTATTATTGAGAACAGTCGAGTCATTTAGTTCTTCATCAAACAATATTGCTATCTCTGTATACAATGTTCCCTTGGTTCTGCTCACTTCCTTATACATCATTTTCTATATGTCTTTCCAGGCCTTTCTGAAGTCAGCCTGTTTGTCATTTCTCAAAGCACAATAATATTCTATCACCATCATATACCATGGTTTGTTTAGCCATTCCCCAGTTGATGAGCATTCCTTTGATTTCCAATTCTTAGCCACCATAAAAAGAACTGCCATAAATATTTTTGTACAAATAGGTCTTTTTCTCTTTTGAGGATGTCTTTGGGATATACACTGTGTAATTTAAGATTCTAAATGTGGATTCTAATGTGTTCCCCCAGTTTGGGGGAAACTGACTAAAAATCACTGATAAAACGAGTTTAGGTTTTTAAGGGTTTATTGGAAAATAGAAAGAAAAAGATTGAGAACAGAATTCTAACAGTCTGGCATTCCTATCTTTCCTCAAATCTCCTGTGAAGTCCTCTGCCGCCACCACCATCAAGTCCGGAAGCCAAAAGGGCCCGCGCTCTCTGCGCAGGCTCCCTTTCCTCCTTCCTGTCTCCTCCCAGACCATAGGAGGCTCCTCCAGTTGATTGGCTGGTAGACTTGATAGACAGCACCCATGAGCAAGCGTCATTTCCTGACGCCAAGGAAAAGCCACAATGCCTCTGAGGCATTTTCCTCATGGTGGAGCTCTCCACAGCAAGTCTCCAGTAGGTGGCGTCATTCCAATCATTACAGTCCCCCCTGTTGTTCCTCAAGAAACAAAATGTTTCCTTGACGGAACAGTAAAAAGAATATAATAACTATTGCTAACTAATAATATGTGAACAATAATATAGAAAAGGAAGAGAGAAAAGTTTTGTCCAGAGGGGCGATTTTTTTTTTTTTTTTTTTTTTGTCCTCATGAACCGACGCTTTGACATTAGTCTTGCAAAGGGAGGGCCTCTGCAGAGGGTACATGTTACAGATGATGTATATTATAACAGAAAGGAGATAGTAAAAACTAACAAAGCAAAACAGTTCATATAAAGTCTTTGAGTTCTCTTGTCTTCTTTTGGAAACTTTTATCAGAAAGGAAACAACCGGAGTAATTATAACCCTTATTACAGGCAGAATCAAAATGGATATAAATCTTTTCAGGGGGATACAAAGAGACAGTATCAGGATAACCGTACACCCTATCAGGGAGGAACAGAAGGACAGAACCAGAATCAGGGTAACCATGGACTCCCTCAAAGGGGGGCACAGGATTGACAAGAGGAAGGGGAGGAATGGAACAAAGATAATGAAAGCAACATATTCCCAGATCTGGATTTTTTGAATGCGCTTGTGCCAGTTCATTCACCTCCCCAGAGTAATGAACCTCATGTGACCCTCAAAGTAGGGGACACGTATTATGACTGTTTACTAGACACAGGAGCTTCTAAATCAGTATTAATAAGCAAACCAGATGCTGGGTGTAGACCTGTAGGATTTTTAAATGTAGTAGGAGTCTCAGGAAAGAGCCAGAGAGTGGCAAAATTGAATCCTCGCATGGTATCTATGGGGCCCTTAACAGTAGAACATTCATTTTTACTCATGCCTGATGCCCCTGTAAATTTATTAGGTCGTGATCTCCTTTGTAAGCTTAGAGCAACCATATCTTGTGCTCCAGATGGGGCTGTCTCCCTACAATTGCCAGAGGATACTGTTCATTTATTACCAATTTTACTTACAGAAGCTCAAGGAACAGCAGGGGAGGTATTCAAAATCCCCTCTGACATTCCTGAGTCTTTATGGGCCTCATCCCCTAATGAGGTGGGGCTCCTTAAGTCTGCCATACCTGTTACCTTTAAAGTTAAGGGGGGACCACCCCCCTCCATTCCACAGTATCCATTGTCTAGGGAAGCAATAGAAGGGATCACACCTATAATTGAGGCTTTGAAAAGCCAGGGTATTATTATTCCATGTCATCACTCTCCATGCAATACTCCCATTTTGCCAGTTAAAAAACCCAAGCCTGGGCCAGATGGTAAACCTGTTTATCGTTTTGTGCAAGATCTTAGAGCAATTAATAATTATGTTATCCCTAGACATGCTATATTGGCTTCCCCTTCTACCATACTTTCTTCCATTCCCTATGAATCTACATGTTTCACAGTGGTAGACCTCTGCTCTGCCTTTTTCTCCATACCAGTACATGAGGACTTCCAATATTTATTTGCTTTTACCTGGAAAAATAGACAGTGGACCTGGACTAGACTCCCACAGGGATTTGTAGACAGTCCTACATTATTTTCCCAAATTTTACAGCAGGATCTGGCCTCTATTACCTTTAAAAGCTCCACACTAGTACAATATGTAGATGACTTACTTTTGGCCTCTCCTAATGCTGAAATTTGTCAGGAAGATAGCCGTCACTTACTGCTGGAGCTGCACAAGAGAGGACACAAGGTTTCCAAGACAAAGGTACAATGGTGTTTGCCCCAGGTAGAATATTTAGGATTTATTTTGGCTGCTGGAACTCGCTCTGTCTCTTCTAAGAGAGTCCAGGCCATTCAACAACTTTCTGCCCCCTCTACTAAGAAGCAATTAAGAGCCATTCTGGGAGCAGCTGGGTACTGTAGACAATGGATACCCTCTTTTGGTGAAATTACTAAACCTCTCATAGCTCTTACAAAAAGTTCTGTTCCAGACAGTTTACAGTTGGATCCCCAGCATCTCTCAGCCATAAAAGAATTAAAACGGGCCTTGTTATCAGCACCTGCCCTGGGACTACCAGATTATAGTAAGCCTTTCACTCTCTTTGTGCATGAACAAAGGGGGGTGGCTTCTGGAGTCCTGACTCAGTCACTGGGGCCTAACCAACGCCCTATAGCCTACTATTCAATTCAGCTGGACCCTGTAGAGGCTGGAGTGCCACCTTGCCTTAGAGCAGTGGCGGCCACAGCGCTTTTGGTAGAAAAAGCCTCTGATTTGGTCCTAGGTAACCCTCTAACTGTGCAATGCCCTCATGAAGTGGAGGCTCTCTTACTACGTCACAGGACACAAGCCTTTTCAGATCAAAGGCTGGCTAAGTATGAAATAACCCTGTTAGGTAATGAGAATATCACTTTAAAACGCTGCACAGTTCTTAATCCAGCAACACTACTCCCTAATTTACCATTCTCGGGGGAACCGTTGCATGACTGTGCTTCTTTAGTTGATATGGCTGAAAAACCCCGTGATGATCTTTTTGATACACCTTTAGAAAATCCTGATCTTGTCCTCTATACAGATGGTTCCTCATTTATGAGAGAGGGAACCCGTTTTACTGGAGCTGCTGTAGTTTCTGATTATGACACCCTCTGGGCAGCTTCTCTGCCTTGCCATTTTAGTGCACAGGCTGCTGAACTTGTGGCTCTTACACAGGCCTGTAATATAGCCAAAGGTAAGAGTGCCACTATTTTTACTGACTCGAAATATGGCTTTGGCATATGCCACTTTATTGGTATGATTTGGCGTCAACGAGGCTTTCTAACATCCTCGGGCAAGGCTATTGCCAATGGGGACCTTATCAAGGACCTCTTAGATGCCCTGAAACTGCCTTCTTCCCTAGCTGTTGTACATTGCCCTGCCCACACAGGGAATAGTGATCCTGTTTCAAAGGGAAATGCACGAGCCGATTCTGCAGCCAAGCTTGCTGCATTAGAAGCTCCTGAACATGTATTTAACCTTTCACCTTCTGAGGATATTCCTTCCAACCTAACCTATGACGATTCTGAAGTAGAAAAGTGGAAAAAGAAATTTAAGGCGAAACAGATCAATGGCATCTGGGTGTCTCCGGAAGGTAAGCCATTTCTTTCCCGGAAATTCTACCACCAGGTATGCCTCTCTGTTCACAGAAAAGGCCATTTTGGTACACAAGGCATTGTAGACTCTATTAAGAGAACCTGGATAGCACCAGGTGTAACTAATACAGCATCTCGAATCTGCTCGGGCTGTTCCACATGTCAGTCTTATAATCAGTATGCTTTTAAGGCCAAAGCTTATGGAGGGCGTCATTCCAATCATTACAACACCTAGCAGTGGTATTGCTGGATCAAAGAGTATGCATAGTTCTATAGCCCTTTGGGCATAGTTCCAAATTGCTCTCCAGAATGGTTGAATCTTTTCACTACTACACCAACAGTGGATTACAATCCCAGCTTTCCCACATCTCCTCTGACATCCAATATTTTCTGTTTTTGTTATATTTGACACTCTGATAGGTGTGAGGTGATAAATCAGATGTTTTAATTTGCATTTCTCTGATCAATAGTGATCTAGAGCTTTTTTCATATGATTATAGATAGCTTTGATTTCTTTGTCTGAAAATTGCCTCTTTATATCCTTTGACAGGTTATCAATTGGGGGATGACTTGTATTTTTGTTAATTTAACTCAGTTCTCTTTATATTTAAGAAATGAGGCCTTTATCAGAGATAATTGTTTCAAAAATATTTTCCCAATTTTCTATTTCCTTTGCAGTCTTGGTTACAATAGTTTTGTCTATAGAAAAGCTTTTTTTAAAAAATTGTATAAAATCAAAATGATATATTTTATATTTTATTTTACTCTCTATATATTGTTTGGTCCTAAATTCTTCCTCTACCCATAAATCTGATAGAAAAACAATTCAATACTTTCTTAACTTGCTTATGGTATCATAATTTATGCATAAGACATGGACCAATTTTGAACTTATTTTAGTATATGGTGTGAGGTGTTGGCTTATTCCTAGTTTCTGCCATATTGTTTTCCAGTTTTCCCAGCAGTATTTCTCAAAGAGTGAGTTTTTTTTTTCCCCAAAAGCTTGTACCTTTGGGTTTATCATGTATTAGATTACTATAGTCCTTTACTATAGTCTAATTTCTATCTATTCTATTCTATTGCTCTACCACTCTCTGTCTTAAGAAGTACCAGATTTTTTTTTATAAATACCACTTTATAATACAGTTTGAGATCTGGTACACCTAGGTCAGCTTCTTCCATGTTTTTTTCATTGATTCCCATGATATCCTTGAACTTTTGTTTTTCCAGATAAATTTTGTTATTATTTTTTCTACCTCTATAAAATAGTTTTGATAGTTTGATTGGTATAGCACTAAATAAATAAACTTAGGTAGGATGGTCATTTTTGTTATATTAACTCTGCCTACCCATGAACAATGAATATTTTTCCAATTGTTTAGATCCAACTTTATTTGTGTGAAAAGTATTGCATAGTTCTGGTCATATAGGTGCTGTGTTTGTCTTGGGAGGTAGACTCCCAAATATTTTATATTGGCCACAGTTATTTTAAATGAAATTTCTCTTTCCATCTGCTTTTGGTGGACTTTATTTGTAATATGTAGAATTGCTGATGATTTATGTGGATTTGTTTTGTATCCTGCAACTTTGTTAAAGTTGTTGATAATTTCAAATAGCTTTTTAGGTAATTCTCTAGGATTTTCTAAGTATAACATATCATCTGCAAAGAGTGATAGTTTTGTTTTCTCATTACATATTCTCATTCCTTTAATTTCTTTTTCTTCTCTTATTTCTATAGCTAACACTTCTAATAAAATGTTCGATAATAGAGGTAATAATGGGCATCTTTGATTCATGCCTGATTGTACTAGGAAGACTTTTAGTTTATCCCCATTACAGATAATGCTTGCTGATAGTTTTAGACAAATAGTGCTTATCATTTTAGGGTAAGTTCCTTTTATTCCTATGCTCGCTAGTGTTTTTAATAGGAATGGGTGCTGTATTTTGTCAAAGGCATTTTCTGCCGCTATCGAGATAATCATATCATTTCTGTTCCTTTTGTTATTGATATTGTCAATTATGCTTATAATTCTCCTAATATTGAACCAGCCCTGCATTCCTTGTATAAATCCCACGTGGCAATAGTGTGTGATCCTTGTGATGTTTTGCTGTAGTTTTTTTCCTAGTATTTTATTTAAAATTTTTGCATCAATATCCTTTAGTGAGATTGGTCTATATTTTTCTTTCTCTGTTTTGGCTCTTCCTGGTTTTGGGATCAGTACCATATTTGTCTCATAAAAGGAATTTTGTAGGACTCCTTCATTTATTTTTTTTTCAAATAATTGATATAGTATTGGGGTTAGTTGTTATTTAAATGTTTGGCAGAATTCACTTGTGAATCCATCTAGTCCTGCAGTTTTTTTCTTAGGAGGTTCACTGATGGCTTATTTAATTAAAAAAAAAAAATTGGTTTATTTATGAGGGACTGCCCATCAATTGGGGATTGGCTGAACAAATTGTGGTATATGAATGTAATGGAATTCTATTGTGCTGTAAGAAACGATGAGCAGGAAGAATTCAGAGAAACCTGGAAGGACTTGAATTGATGATGAGTGAGATGAGCAGAACAAGGAGAACATTGTGCACAGTATCATCAACATTATGTGTTAATCAACTGTGATAGTCTTGATTCTTCTCAGCAATACAATGGTACAAGATAGTTTCAAAGGACTCATGATGGAAAAGGCTTTCCAAATCCAGAAAAAAAAAAAAAGAACTGTGGAATATGAATGCAGATTGAACCATACTATTTCTTTTTTTTTTTTTTTGAACCATACTATTTCTTTTGTTTTTGTTGCTGTTGTTTTTCTTTTTTTTTTAGGCTTTTCCTTTTTGCTCTGATTCTTCTCTTATAACATGACTAATGCAGATATATATTTAATGTTATTGTACATATATAACCTACATCACATTACTTGCTGTCTTGGGGAGGGGCGTTGGGAGGGGAGGGAGAAAAAAATTTAAACTAGAAATCTTATAAAAACAAATGTTGAAAACTATCTCTACATGTAACTGGAAAATAATAAAATACTTTTATAATTAAAAAATTTGGGATTATTTATATATTTTATTTCTTCTGCTAATCTGGGTAATTTTTATTTTTGCAGATATTCATCCATTTCATTTAGATTGTCAGATTTATTGGCATTTAATTGGGCAAAATTCTTCCTAATAATTTTCTTAATTCCCTCTTCATTGGTGATGAATTCACCCCTTTCAATTTTATACTAGAAATTTGGTCTTCTTTCCTTTTATTTTTTGATCAAATTAACCAATGGTTTATCTATTTTATTGTTTTTTTTCATAAAAACAGCTTCCAATTTTATTTATTAATTCAATGGTTTTAATTAACCTAGAGGTTAAGGGGGCAGAGCCAAGATGATGGAGGAAAGGCAGTGAGCTCCCAAACTCATGACACAATTGCTCCAAAAATCCAAATAAGGTCATAGGAAAATGCCTGGAGCAGCAAAACTCACAGAACAATGTGCTGAAATCATCTTCTAACCAAGAATGGCTTGGAAGGTCAGAAGGAGGGAGCTGCTGTGCTGATACAGGAGTCGGGCCCAACCCCACATTCACCCTGCCACAGATCCAATCTCAGCAAGTCCTCACAAGAAAAGGAGACCCCCCAGAGCCTCTAAATCATCTGAAGCACCAGTGTTGTCTGGAACTAAGCTCACAGTCTCATGAGTGGGCTGAGCCCTGGGCAGGGGAGAGACTACAGGGGTCAATGTTGGTGCTAAGGCAGAACTTGGATTTTAAACCCCTACTGAGAACCAGGAGGTAGGCTCCAGTAGAAGTGGCCCAGGTGGGGGAGGGACACAAGAGCAGGGCAGTAAATGAATTTTACACTCATCAGAAAAGGCTCAAAGACCTTAAACTCATCAGAGCTGCCTCAAGGAGAAACTAACAGACACACCCAACTGGGTGGAGTAATCTACTTAATCTGGGCAGGAAATGAGCCTAACACCCATCAAAAGTGGATCAAACACCTCAATCTCATTAGAATTGGCTCAAGGAGGGAATAATATACACACTCAATTGGGTGGAGTAATCTCTCTAACCCTTCAGGAAAATAGGAGGGGAAAGGGATAAAGAGAGAGGGGCAAAAGAAGGAAGGGCAGAGTAGGGGAGGGGACAGACAGAAGAAAATCCCTTTTGAAGAGGGATAGGATGAAAGAAGATGGATAATAGAATAAATATCATGGGGAATGGAATAGGATGGAAGGGAAACAGTTAACAATAGTCATCATGAAAAAGAGAAAATGGGGAAAAATTGCACAAAAAATCTTTATAGCAACTCTGTGTTGGCTAAGAATTGAAAATCAAGGGAATGTCCATCAATTGAGGAGTGACAGAAGAAGCTGTGGTATATGATTGTGGTGGAATGGTCTTGTGCTACAGTAAATGACCAACATGATGATCCCATAAAAACCTGGAAAGACTCATGAACATCGATGTATAGTGAAGTGAGCAGAGCTGGGAGGACATTGTGCATAGTGACAGCAGTATTGTTCAATGAGCAATTGTGAATGACAACTACTCTCAGCAATGCAATGATCCAAGACAATCCCAAGGGACTAATGAGGAAGCTTACTATCTACCCCCATAGAAAAAACTGATAAAAAGAGCACTTGTGGATTGTACATATATAACCTGCTTGCAGTCTTGTGGAGGGGGGAGGAAAGGGAGGGAGGGAGGGAGAAAAATTTGGAACTCTAAATCTTATGAAAATGAATGTTGAAAACTACCCTTACATGTTAATGGAAAATAAAATAAATGTTTACTGAAAATAAATAATAAATAAAATAATTAAATGGTTTTCTTGCTTTCAATTTTGTTTATCTCTTTGTTTTTCAGTATTTCTAATTTGATGTTTAGTTGGTTATTTTTTAATTTGTTCATTTTCTAGTCATTGTTGTTGTTGTTGTTGTTCTTTAGTTGCATGCCCAAATTATTGATCTGCTTTTTCTCTGTTTTATTGATGTAAGCAGTTAGGGATATAAATTTTCCCCTAAGAAATGCATTGGCTGTGTCCCATAAATTTTGATATGTTGTTTCATCATTGTCATTTTCTTTAATGAAATCACTGATTGTTTCTATGATTTGTTCTTTGACCTACTTGGTATTTAGGATCAGATTATTCAATTTTCAATTTATTTTAAACTCTTTTTCAATTTTCCATTATTGACTGTAATTTTTATTGCATTATGATCTGAAAAGCAAATGTTTACTATTTCTGCTTTTTTGTACCTAGTTGTAGGATTTTATGCCCTAATACATGGTTCAATTTTTGCATAGGTACCATGTACTGCAAAGAAGATGGTAAATTCAATTCTATTCCCATTAAATTTTTTCCAGAAATATGTAATATCTAACTATTCAAGAATTTTATTCATTTGTTTACTTTTTTCTTTTTTTTCTTTTTTTTTTGTTGTTGTTAGATTTATCCAGTTCTGAGAGGGGAAGGTTAAAGTTTTCCACTAGAATAGTTTTATTTATTTCATCCTATAACTCAATTTCTCCTTTAAAAATTTAGATGCAATTGTCTATGGTACCTTTCAGCAAGATACAGTTTCCCTCTTTATCTTTTGCTTTGTCTGAAATCATGATGCTTACACTGCTTTCTTTGCTGCAGCTGAAACATAATAGATTTTGTTCCAGCACCTAACATCTAACTTGTGTGTATCTCTCTGCTTTAAATGTGTTTCTTGTAAACAACATATTGTAGGTTTTTGTTTTTTCTTCCCATTCATAATTATAATTATTATGCCTAAATATTTATGCCTTTCCTAGACATTTTTCACTTGTTTAACCCCTCCCCTCTTACCCCCACCCTCTCCGTTCTTACAAGTGTTTTGATTATGGTCAACACCTTCCCCAATATCCCCTCCCTTGTATTAGTCCCCTCTCCACCTTCTATTATCACCATCCCTTTTTAAATTTCCTTATAGGTACTATAGATTTCTATATCCAACTGAGTGTGTTTGTTATTCCCTCTTTGAGCCAACTTTGTTGCTAATAAGGTTTAATCTTTGCCCATGCCCCCATCTTCCCCTCCATTAGATAGTTCTTTCATGGCTCTGCCTCTTTGTGTGTGTGAGGTGGTATGGGGGACAATTCACCCTATTCAATTTCTCCCCTCCTTCTTAATTCTATGAAATTCCTTTTTACCCCTTTATTTTACTTTCTGGGGTATCATTCTGTCAATGTTACCTTAAAATATACTCCCATTTATTCTTTTTTTTTGAAGGGCAATGAGGGTTAAGTGGCTTGCCTAGGGTCACACAGCTAGTAAGTGACAAGTGTCTGAGGCTGGATTTGAACTCAGGTCCTCCTGCATCCAAGGCCAGTGCTTTATCCACTGTACCACCTATCTGCCCCCCTATTTATTCTTATAATAAAGTTGTTAATGGGGGCAGCTATGTGGCAAAGTGGATAAAGCACTGGCCCTGGATGCAGGAGGACCTGAGTTCAAATCCAGCCTCAGACACTTGTCACTTACTAGCTGTGTGACCCTAGGCAAGCCATTTAACCCTCATTGCCCTGGAAAAACAAAACAAAATAAAACAAAACAAAACATATGAAAAAAATAAAGTTGCTAAGACTTACAAATTTTATCATCCTTTCCATATTATCCTATGACCATATCATCTCTCTACATATACAACTAATTGATTTTATAATAAAGTTATTAAGATTTACAAGTATTATCTTATCATATAGCAATATAAACAGTTCAACCTTATTGGTTTCTTATAGTTTTTCTTTCCTGTTTCTTTTTTAACTTTCTATGTTTCTCTTGATTCTTGAATTGGGAGGTCACATTTTTTATTCATTCTCATTTCATGAGAAATGCTTGAAAGTCCTCTATTTCATTAAATGTCCATTCTTCAATATGGAAGCTGCCAAATCCTGTGTAATTCTGATTGTAGCTCCATGGTAATTGAATTGTATCTTTGTGACTGCTTATCATACTTTTTCTTTGATCTGTGTTTTGAAATTTGGCTATGATGTTCCACGGAGTTTTCTTTTTGGGATCTCTTTCTGGTGGTGATTGGTGGATTCTTTTGATTTCTATTTTGACCTCTGTTTCTAATATTTCAGGAAAATTTCTTTGATAATTTCTTTCTTTTTTGGGGGGGTGGGGCAATGGGGGTTAAGTGACTTGCCCAGGGTCACACAGCTACTAAGTGTCAAGTGTCTGAGGCCACATTTGAATTCAAGGCCAGTGCTTTATCCACTGCACCACCTAGCTGCCCCTGATAATTTCTTGAAATATATTTTCCAGGATTTTTTTATTTGTCATGGTTCTCAGATAGTCCAATAATGCTTGTATTATCTCTCCTGTATCTAATTTCTAGAATAGTTGTTTTTCCAATGAGAAATTTAACACTTACTTCTATTTGTTTACTTTTAAAATTTTGTTTTCTTGTATCTTGGTGTCTCATAGAGTCATTAGTTTCCATTTGTTCAAATTAAATTTTTTAAAAATTATTTTCTTCAGTGACCCTTTGTAATTATTTTTATTTCTTTCCCCAGTTTTTCTTCTACTTCTCTAATTTGATTTTTAAAATCCTTATTAAACTCTTCTAAGAATTTGTTTTGGGCCTGAGACCAATTTGCATTTTTCTTTTATTATTATTATCCCCTTCTATGTTTATGGCTTAATTTTCTGTATCACTGTAGTAACTATCAATAGTCAAAGGGTTTTGTTTTGTTTTGTTTTTGAGGGGTTCCTCATTTTTGTGATTTTTTTTTTTTGTGCCTTGATGTTTTTTTTTCATGTTGGGCTATATTCCTAAAATGTCTCACAGTTTGTGCTGAGGTTCTGAGTCTTACTGGTGCTTTTCCCTGGGCTTCAGGGCTTGGCTGTTTACTTTTTCTGGGTTGCTAAAGTTAACAAAGTCTTTCTTGTGGCTGGCCCTGGAGGAGTGATCTTGTTGTTGGTCTGCCCCAGGGGTATTGCCTTGATGATGGTTTACTCTGTCAGCAGGGCCTCTCTTTTTCGAAGCACCTGGAGGAATAATTTTGCTTTCAATCTGGCCAAGTGTGTGTGTGGGAGTGGAGGGGTGGCTGCTGCCGATTTGCTATGGTAATCAGTAACTCAGCTAGCAGGCCCTGGAAGGGTAATTTTGTTGTGATCTGCTGAGTACCTGCTTCTGGCTTGCCCTGGAAACAGTCTCTGCTGGGAGGTAGGGTTGGGACTTTCAGTTAACCAGTCTTCAGCAGTGGGGTCCAACCAATCTGGTCAGCAGTGGGGTCAACGCCTCCCTGGTGGTCTGTGCCAGCTTTGGGGTTCCTGGTAAGAGTCCCTGCTTTGCTGCCCAGATTACTCAGCTGCCCAGGGAGCTGCTGGCTTGTGGGTGGGTGGAGCCTTGCTGGTGGATTGCCCCAGGCTCAGATCCCTGCTTAAGGCCACCTGCTGTAAGGTCAGAGGATACTGCTGCTGCTGCTGCTGCTCCTGGACCTCACTTTTCTCACACCCTGGTAAGTCAGACATTTCCTGCCAGACTGGTAGGCTATTTCCCTGCACTTGGAATGATTCAATAGCTATTTTGTATTGGTTTGAAGGGGAAATATGGGAGAGCTCCAGTGGGTTGCATCCTAACTTGGCCATCTTGCTATAGGGCTATAGGATTGTTGTTGCTATAGGATATTTTCAATTATATAAGGATTTTTATACACAAACACTATATATATATATACACACACAAACACACACACATATACATATATATACATACATACATACATATATATATATACATACATACATACACACACATATATATATATATATATATATATATACATATATATATATATATATATATACTTTTAAGTATAAAAATCCTTATAATCCTTATATAATTGAAAATATTTCCTTTGGTAACTTTCTCTCATTACTCAAGGTTCTGACCTCTTGGGCCAGGTAGAATTAGTTTTTCTCCATATCACTGACTATTATTTTGTGTATAGGGCCTGAATCTGCAATTTCACTGTTACGGGGAAATCTTGGATGAGGAAAGTCCCTATACTAATGATGGCCACCTTCTTTGCAATGTATAATCTTAGAGAATTACCTAGAAAATTGAGGAGTTAAGTGCTATTATCTTTCTGTGTCAGAGTAATGACTTAAACCATTTTTTTCTAGATCTTGGAACTGCCTTTTATTTAATACACCATGTCCTCATTTTGTGTATATCATGTATTGATTTATTAAGGCTTTTCTATGTTTTAAAATCTGTGATAGGTGCCAAAAAACATAAAAAGGTAATAGTTTCTACCCTCAAGTAGCTTATTTTTGAGAGAAAATAGGTATATGATAGATATTTTTGATAGTCATTTTAAAAAAATAAAGCCTATATAAAGGAAGTTTGGAGGTTCCTGTCAATTGTTGAGATTAGAAAGATGCTTATATGAGATGGAGATGTTTGAATTGCATGCTGAAATAAACCTGGGGTTCTAAGATGATGAAATGATGAAGAACATTCTATTACATAGTGTATATGAAGTGATATAAATAGCAACAGAACATAGCCTATTAAGGCATGCATATGAAACTGGTATATAAAGTATTTATTCTATAAGAAGAAATAAAATAAAACACTTTATTATTCTTATGATTTCGTTTTGTAGTTTAAAGAATTGGTTTAAAAGCTCAGAAGACTTTCAGATTTTTGTCCCCAATATATCTTCACTATTTGATTCTTGGTAGGTCACTTTATACATAAGTGTCCTATGCCAATTTTTAAGGCTATATAGATTGTAGAGCATGTACAAATATGCATTGTTCAATGGATTTCCCTTAAAGTTCCCTTCATCAATGGAACCAATGGCCTGTTTCCTCTTCACCTCAAAATAGAAGTCTACTTTTACATGAGCTTACTTAGAGTGTGACATTTTCAGCTCTCTTTTTCTTCACAGGTTGAAAACTTTCTTGACTGGGGTATCCTTCCTATTTCATTGTAATTCATCATGAAAGTAGATTTTTTTTGTGTAAATGAGGAAAATTGGTTCATCAAGATGTATTACCTTCTCTCCTCCCCTCACCTCACAAGAAATTAGAAGCAGAACATTGGGTCTATGCAGTAAAGATTTCAATTTTACCTGCCACTTAGTAGCAATGCCTAATGTTTCAAGAACAGTATAATAGAATTTTATGGAACATTGCAAGGGAAAAATTAACTGACTTCAGGAATTTTGCAATTAAGCAGCTAGAAAATTCTATAGGCATGTTCATTGAAATATTGTGCATGCATGGCCTGGGAGTATGGAAGGACAAAGTATCTTCTAAGTTATTCAACAAACATAGCCTTAATTCATGATCATATTGCTGAGTTTCATCCATATAAATCTGACCTTTAAGCAAATAAGTCCTGGTTTCACATAGACATAATACCTGTGTGATCCCAGGCAAGTAACTAAAGTTAATGCCCTGGGCAACTCTCTGAAACTATAAGTTATAGAGAAATAGAGAGCCTGCATAGCAACAGGGAGATTATTCAATGAGAGCTCACTATGCTAATTAAATTACAAGTCCAGTCCCTAATCCTATTTAGGGTCTCTAATATTTCATACCCCAAAGTTCTATAGATTTGTCATTAATATAATAATTCCCTTGAGATAATTAAAATACATAAAAGGACCAAGGCACTCTATGATATAGGTTTTCAACAGAAAATAACATATCTCCTAATCCATCCAATAAATAATGACTTTTTTGCCCATGTTATCTCACATTCTCACAACACAATTTTCATTTAAGAATATATATGCATATGTATATGCTTATATGAATTATATATGAAGTTAATATGATATTATATATATATATGTTATACATGAATAAGTGCATACTATCCTCTAGTGGTATGTGTATATAAATAACATGTGACATATCTCATTGTGATATATATTTTTATATATGCATATATATGTTTATACATATATACATATACATACATATATACCCACAAATTATATATATATATATATATATATATATATATATATATATATATATATATATATATATATATATATATATAAACAGGAGGATAGTATGTATTTTTTTTCTGAAATGACTTACTTTATTATAGTGGTCTACTAAAGAGTTCCTTTCAGTATTTCCTTTGGTGTGACCCTGACCTGAGAGCCTTAGCAATAAGAAGTTACAAATTGCACCTGTACCATAGAGCTGAGTCACACAGTTATTTTGAGGTTTAAAAACTGGAGACATTATAATATTGCAAATTCTTGGCTACAGCAAAAGCTTCACATTATTCTGCAATTATTTCCATAAGTATAAGCTGCCCTTTCACTTCTTTCTATACTATGGAGAAGGTTCTTGATCAAGAAGACTAGAAGAAGATGCCATTATTCCATTTATTGTCAAGGTGTGATGCCTTTGTTGGGGAACTGAAGAGAATAGAGTCAAACAGCATTAAGGAGAAAAAAAAAAACCTTACTGTTTTACTTTGCTGTCTCAAAACTGTTAGAAGCATTCATTAGCACTAACACAGCTGAGATACAGGATGGCACCTGTAAAATATAGAGTGCTTACCAAATAGACAATAAACAAATAAACAAACAAACAAACAAACAAACCAGAGGAAATGTCTCCTTAGCCAGAACTTAGCTTAAAAAAAATAAAACCACCTAGCTTGTTTGTATCATTCTATGAGTAACATGAGAAAATTATATGTTATAATTTATGCTTGTAACTATATAAATACTTTGCAAATCAATGATTTTTTATTAGTGTGCATATATGTCACTGAAACTGAGTTATATATATTGTAACTTGTTTCCATATTTCAACATATATACTCCATAAATGACCTATTCACCTCCTGATAGGTCTGCTTTGGTTTGTTCAATATATCAGGAATAACAATTGACCAAAAAATATGTTCTACTTGATGCAATTCTTTCAGATGTATATCCCACTTTCACTTTGCTCATACATTTCCCCATTAATATTTCATTTGGCACTTCTTAAATATAATTAACCATTGGAAACACTCTGTAAGCTAAATAAGTCTGGCATGAATTTTTCCATTTCTTCTCCTTACATATTATTCTATTTTTTCTAAGATTTTTCAAATCCTTTGATTTATATGCTATATAGCATCACTGGAAGAAAATAATTGTTGAAGACCTGGGCTTTTATTGTACTGGGGAGTTTGGGATCTTTGAAAAAAACAGACTCTTTCTGAAATACAATTGATCTCTTTTTAATATTATATTCTAGATAGATTTTCAAACATCTGCAAAACTTGTTGAAGATAAGTTTATCTATTTATTAATTCAAGTGAGCACCTACTAAATCACATATCATTCTCTGTGTCATATGAATATAGAATGAAATCTACTGCATATACAATGTCACTATTTGAGGGCATAAATTATTTCATTTTTATAGATGCTGGCACATAGCAAGAACTTGATAAATATTTAAGGAATTTAATTGATTTGAATTACAATGAATTTAATGAATCAGTCACTTTGCCTTTTTTTCCCAAACCCCTTACCTCATAGATAATATCAGTTTCTTACATATCACTGTAGGATTCACTGAGAATATCTGTAGTGTTCTGAGGCTCAGATGAAAGTTCTCTAATGCTTTATTTCTTCTCAACTATTTTTCTCCCATTGTTGTGTGTAGCTATTCTTTTCATCTACAATATTTTTCAGATAAACTTATTTACTAAATCAATGTTTCCTTGTCTTTTCATTTGAAAAGTAGATTAAGTAAATGATGGTTTAAGGCATAGGGTAGAAAAAATTATATATGAAAGGAATATTATACGTAAAAGTCTTTTTCTTCTCTCTGCTGCAAAGTAATGGAAGTACATGAGACCTATTTGGCCCAGAGTTCTTAGGAGAAAACCAATTATATAGTTTCATGATGAACTAATAAGAAAAAGTGACTTCTCAGAGCATGAAAAGGTAATAAAGTTTATTACACACCTCAAAGGAAGTATGTTGTTTTTCAGTCATGTCTGACTCTTAATGACCCTATTTGGATTATTCTTTGCAAAGATACTAGAGTGGTTTGTCATTTCCTTCTCTAGCACATTTTATAGATGAATAAACTGAGGCAAACAGGGTTTAGTGATTTGTACAGGGTCACATAGCTAATAAGTGTTTAAGTCCAGATTTCGATTCATAAAGATAAGTCTTCCTGACTCAATCTGGCACTCTATCCATTGCACCATATAGCTGCACAAGGTGACATGGTATACTATAATGGTAAAAGAAGCAGTCTGAACTGATTGAAAATATATCCTTGTGAAATATTCTTTAAAAGTTTTTATTAATAAACCACCTTTTGTTAAATGTCAAATGCTCTTTGAGAGCCTCATTTGTTTACAATTCTGAAACAGAAACTCAACCAGAAACTCAACTAATTAAGTACTTACCTATGGTGTGCTGAAAAATTTGTAATGATTTGATCTCTGAAAAAATGTTGGTTTATTATATGATTTTAAGTTTAATCTGCATTATTGATGCTTTCTTTATTCTTTTCTTATACCTAGTTTGTAATATTTGCCAATTTTGGAGGTATGAATGCTCTCACCAAAAATTAATAATGACTTCTGGAAATCTGAGACAAGAAACAGAACCAGGAACACGAAATATAGTAGAAAAGCAGATTTTAGTACTGGTACAAATAAGAAAGATTACAGTACCAGAGATTGATCAAACAAAATACTTTTTGAGGCATTCTATTGAGGAGATATTATTGTTAGCTTTTAGTTTTAGAATAGATCAGTATCCCAATAACCTCTACCTATTGGTCCTGGATCTTAACTCTGAAGTTAGCCAGGCTTAATATAATCCCTCCTCCTGATGAAGTTAAAATTATATTACTTTTGTCAGCAACATTATTCCATGTTTAACTCATAACAGGACTGCCCCTGTATCAAAATAGTTGACCATCAAAAGATTTATTGGATGTTTAATGATTTATATTTTGAATTGAGCCATAAAGAAACAAAATTCAAATTTGAGTTAAATGAACAAAAATGCTATATTATAAGGCAGCAATTATCAAAATTGTCTGATACTGGCTAAGAAATAGTAAGATAGATCAATGAAACAGAGTACACATAATTTTCAGCAGCAAGTGATGATAGTAACATTCTGTTTGAGGAGTATAAACAATTAAAGTTTTAATAATTTGGTTTTCGGTAAAATTTGTTGTGAAAACAGGAAAACTGTTTGGCAGTTATTGTGCATAGATGACTATCTTATACCATTTACCATGATAAGGTCAAAATTGACATGAGGGAGCCAGCTAGATGGAACAGTAGATAAAGCACCATCCCTGAATTCAGGAGGACCTGAGTTGAAATCTGGCCTCAAACACATGACACTTACTAGCTGTGTGACCTTGGACAAGCCACTTAACCCTCATTGCCAAGCAAAAAATAAAAAAGGACATAATATAGATATTAAGAGAGATATTACAATGAAATGTGAAGAACATGGAACCTATTACCTATGGATAGGTGAACAATTTATTAATAAAGAAGAGATAGAAAGCAGTATGAAGTATAACATTGATGATTCCAATTATATTAAATTAAATTAAAACTTTGTTTTTTTGGGGGGGCGGCTATGGGGGTTAAGTGACTTGCCCAGGGTCACACAGCTAGAAATTAAAACTTAAAAAAAAAAAAAAACAATGTAGCCAAGATCAGAATGAAAGCCCAAAATTGGGGGAAAATATGTAGACAGTTTCCAGATAAAGGAACACATTTCCCCCGAATTTTGTGCTTTATCTATATCCTATATCTGTGTGTCTACTTCCTTTATCTGGATATTCTCCTTGAGAAACTAAACCAAAGGAAATATATACCTAAAGAGATAAGTGTCACCAGATTGGAATTGAGCAAGCTCCAATACCATCACCCTTCATTCCTGTCTCCCTCACCACTCAGGGAGATAGGATTAGGTGTGGCTGCTGCTTTTTGGCATGAGGAGGACAGAGCTGGTTTGAGTGATCCATAGCCACCCCTCACCCAACTTCTCCCAGCCACTACCAGTGACAGATAGTCCTCCCCCAATAAGGGAATTTTCCACAGTCAGATAATCACCCCCATCAGTCCTCTATAAAAGGATTTCCCTGTCTCAGAGAGCCATGCCTCTGTGCCATGCATTCTCTCCATGAGAAGAAGTCCAAGGATTTCTCTCTTGGTTTCCTTTCCCTAGCACATAAATAAACTATCATTTTATTATAATTGGATTTGCGTGCAAGAAGGTGTAATTCTTTAAAGAGGAATTCCTAAAAACCACTACCCCAAAGTACCACCCTACCACCCTATTTCCCCATAACCATATACGTGTGTACAATATATATATGTGTGTATATATATATATATATATATATAAGTGTGTGTGTGTGTGTGTATATGTATACATATATATATATACATATATATACATATATATGTATGTATATGAACTTTGTAAAATATATAAGAATCGAAGTTATTCACCAATTGATAATGGTCAAAGGAGATGACCAGGCAATTTTCCAATGAAGAAATCAAAACAATATATAGTCATATAAAAAAATGTTCTAAATCCTTATAAATTAGAGAAATGCAAATTAAAATGACCTCGAGATATCGGTTTACACCTATACAATTGGAAAAAATGATGGAAAGGGAAATTGACAAATGTTGAAGATATAGAAAATTTGGGACACTGATTCCCTACTCTTGAAACTATGAACTAAACCAACCTCTTTGAAGAACAATCTCGAATTATGCCTAAAGAATTCTTTAACTCCCTATGCCCTTTGATCCAACAATATCAAAACTAGGTCCATTTCCCAAGATGATTAGAGGAAAAGAAAAGTAATGTATATATTCTAAAATATTTATAGAAGCTCTCTTTGTGGTGTCAAAGAACTGGAAATTGCAAAGATGCCCATCAGTTTTGGAATGGCTGAACAAGTTGTGGTATATAATTGCAATGGAATAATATCATGCCCTAAGGACTAATGAGCTCAATTATCTTTGAAAAAACACATGGATAGACTTGCATGAAATAATGCAGAGCCAAATTTATAGAACCAAGAGAACATTTTATAAAGTAATGATAATATTCTTCTAAGAACAACTTTGAGTGATAAAGTCATTTTGACTATAATGTTTAAATTAGCTAAAAAAGATCTATGAAGGAAGATGCTATATGCAGCCAAAGAAATGATATATTCATAAATACATATATATACATATTCACACAAATATATACATATATGTATATATGTGTGTGTATGTATATTTATATATGTCTACAGGTAGTTTTCTCTAGGGTGGGTAGGGTGAGCAGAAAAGAAAGTTATCTGATAACTTTATTGTATATTTTAAAATAATAGAAAGTTGTCAATAATAGATTTGCAGTTTCATGTGAAATCATTTTTTTCTAGTTTACTATGTTATGGGAATGCATGTTTTATTTCTTAAATTAAGAATTAAATAAAACCATTCCTTTATATATCATATGGGAATGGAATAGTTTTCTTTAACACAGATCATAGAATCAAAGAGTTTAAGCTGGAAGGGACTTTAAATTCTCTCTCCCCTTCCTGAAGGGGATGATTTTTTGAATATCAAAGGGTCTAAGGATTTGGACTTCTCATTAGCTTCCTAACAATTTCTTGATATATGATGGCTGATAGTGCAGATCACACCACAGATTTCTCCAGAAAATCTAGCAGAAAGATACCCCATGCCTGAAAGAGTCCACCAGGCAAAAGAAAGGATTTACAACAAATATGAGCTACGTGTCAACTCTCAAATGTGCTTTCCAAATCAAGGTCTTTTTCCCTTGGACTTTTTGTATTGATGTACTTTTGGGAGAGCTCCCTTCATTTGAAATGTTTATATCAATTATTTTTACTATACCTTCTTAGTAAAATCCATTTCTTAAAGCTAATTAAATTTGACTGGATAAGTGATATCAATTGATAATCAATGATCGATGGGGTAACTCATTATTGGAGTTCTTGAGTACTAGAAAGTCACCCTCATTTTTAGGATTTCCCCCAGAAGCCTGAGGGGAGAGGCAGCAACTTAGATTTAGCTTAGATAATCAAACCAATTTGCATTATCATCACAATGAAGTTGGCAGAAAAGACTTGAACAGTTTCATAGACTATCAAAAGCTCTAGTACTCTTAATCCCTATAGACTCCTTTGCAGATCAAAATGTCCATCCCTTTCTGCTAAATTTCCCATGGCTCTTACACTGTCTTGGGATCTCATGAGGATGGTTGCTACTTTCTTTAATCACTTTCTCTGAAATATATTGATGGTTATCACTTATATTTGAAGCTGTCTTCTTATTATGCAGTTAGTATTTTATGCACCTCATATGAAAAGAAACATAGAATAGAGCCTTTGGAGAAATTTATTCTACATTTATTTTAGGTTGTAGTATTTTATCCATTAAGAAAAATATCTTCATTCATATGTTATAGAAAAGTTTATTTTTTTCCCAAGTACATTTCAGAACATATTGCCAAATGTAGGTTTATTTTGGGGGAGAAGAGTCGAGTTCCATGCTCAAAGTCCATGACTAGCATTTTAAAGGAGAAAAAAGAAATCTATCAAAATAAGTAGAATAATATTGCAGAATATGCACTTAAAGAGTCAGAGGACCAGTACTTAGCATAACACCTAACACAAAGTAGACACTTAATAAATGCTTATTTATTAATATACTGTTTACCTGGTTTCAAATCTCACCTTGGCCATGTGCCTTCCTGCAAATCATTTAATTTCCCTATACTTCAAATTCTTCATTTTTAAAATGAAAAGGTTGGTTTCTGAGGAAGTTTTTTTAACTCTGAATCTATGATAATATGATTCTTTTGAATTGTTCTTGTATTTGAGAGACATTTTGAAAATTTCACATTTTGATGCTCTCCCACCCCACACTTACACACTTTTTGTTCCTGAATCTCAAACATGGAGACTTTTCAAAGCTCCAAAACCAAACAATCTTATACAAATTATGTAATTTTGATTTTGTGTAAAGAGAATAAGTATGTCTTCCTTCTTATCTAGTTAATACAGTAGCTTGGCATCAGAAGTTTACAGATGTACAACTCAAGGGTTGTTAGAAATCACCTAATTCTACCCCTCATTTTATAGGTGAAGAAACTTTGAACGTCAGTGTGTAAGAGGTTTATTCAAAGTCATGTAAATAGTACATATTAGGGATGGAATGCAAAAACAGGAAATTATATAGTAGAACATATATTTGGCTGAAATGTTGACCAATTTCCTTTCATTTCCTTCCACAGATATATGTCCCAATGCTATCACAAACAATTTGCCATCACTCTACTTTTTACCCAGGATAAGCTCTTTTGTACCTCTGACAAGGGGCACTCTTGCTGCCCTGCTTTGACAAATAGAGGGACATATTCAGCAGGATTTAAACCAACATATCAGTCAGCAGTTTTGGGACACCTCATAAAGCCATTAAACATTCCATCCAGTCAGTGTATTTGATATTTCACATGCCTTCATAATAGAGCTATCAATTTTTTGATTTGCAAGCCTGCTGACAGAGTTAATACCCCAAAGGGCTATTGCAGTGTTAAGCTCTTAAAATTGTTTTAGACTTACACATAAATTAGTCTATAACCCAATCATATACATTTTTATCGGTGTGCTCATTCAAAAAGCATGAGCGCAGTGTTCCAGAAACTACACTGACTGGGAGATTAGCCTATTAGCTTCAGTTATCTGTCCTTTATTTATGATTCAACCAAAATATTCCATCTTACCTATAGAAAATACATTTGGTCAGGAGCAAATATAGATTTTTTTTAGAACTTTCTTTGGGAATCTGAACTTTGTCACTCATGTTAATATGAGGCTTGAGGCATAGAGGTTTAACTTTTATCTCTATAACAATTCCTATTTACTGGAAAATTCAACTAAAGGTTGGCAAACATGCCATCCCACAATGAAAGTATAGGTTTTACTAAGTTTTATACTATGAATTATAGTTTGGCAAATATTTCCCATCAGTACCGAATTAAAGAATATCACTCCAGGAAGCATATCATTAAGCATATCTGTAGATATTTCCATCCTCATCTTTCAGTACACAAGGTTGTTCTACATCATTTGTCCCTGTGGTCAATTAAGAAACACATTTTTTGATCAACACTATATTTAATGGGAGACTTTGCCTGTTCTGGACGTGACTCATAATGTGTGGTTTGGATCACTGAGTATAGTATTGGAAACTGTACATAAGACAAAAATGAGGCATTAGAGTTAGAATCACAACCTTAGTCATATATTGTAGAGCCAAAGAACAACACTCAGAGCATTCTAGGAGGAAGCCTAATGAGATTTATGTTCCTTATTACTGTAGAATATTCTGAGATATATATGTGTGGTATGCATATATGTGTATCAAAAGTCCATGAGAAACTATCTTTTTGATTGATCTCAAATCATTAATGGCTACAATTTACTTCAAGACAATAATTCAATCATTTCTGAATTCATCCAATGTGATTGAATTGTTGTCTCATGTACTACACTCTATCTTCTTGATGAAAATTGCCTTAGAAAACTTGTCAAATAATTTTCTATAATCTGGTGGAAGTGTATCTAGAGCACACCTTGGATCAATTAGTCTAGTAACTCTGGTAAAAAGGAGAGTGTCATGGTGTCATAAAAAGAGTTGGCCTTGTAACCCTAAATGCCTAGATTTAAGAGCTATTTCCAACATATACTTGATATACTACCCTGGAAAAGTCACTTAATCTTTCTTTTTTTCCCCCTTGACAATTCTCTAAATTACAGAGGAATAGCCCACTTGCACTGGTAGAGGGAGATTCCTCATCCAGGAGAGATCTTTATGTCATTTGAATCATACAAGTGCATGCATGTAGCTATATGTGTGAGTAAATATACATGCATTCCATATATACATAAATATAAAGGAAATATATACATGTACATGTATATATACATATATACACATCTATACATATATTAAATATAGATAGAAACTGAAACTATGATTTAATTGTCATTATTTTCACAGACACTGTATTTATATAGTGTGTAAAAGATATAATGTATATTTATAAAACTATAGATATTTAAATATGTATGTATGTGTATATTTATATATAGATATAGATATTCAGTTGTTCTCTCTATAAAGTACACATTTATAATTTATGTGTGTTTATGTATGCATGCATGTCCATGAGAGTAACTGAATGGACATATGCATGCATGCATGTATGTCTATGTTTATTTTTGCATATACATACATACATATCCATGAGAGTAGCTGAATGACAATGATTCTGTCTCAAAGTACATGCACATTTGCATATTATAAACAAATACATACATATATGCATGTTGAAAATTTATTATAAAGTTTAGTCTTAGTTTGGGGAAACATTTTTATTTCCATCATGAATTTGTTTCATTTTCTTTTTTGTGTAATGGAGAAGAATCATTAAATAAAATTCTGATCTGGATACCACATTATAGAAAAAAATACATTAAACTTAAGAGCATCAATAAGGCTGAAGAGCCTTGGGATAATGTAACAAAAGTGTCAGTAGAGGAAAATGGGAATTTTGACTACAGAATATTGAGGGGTGAGGGGAAGAATTAGTTGAATTTAAATATTTCAAGTGGTATATAATAGAAGAAAAATTAGACTTCTCTTTGATTCCAAAGGATTGCACAAAGAGCAATAGTTGGAAGTTACCAAGAGGTAAATTAAAGCTTGAGGTTAGGAATAATTTCCTAACAACCATAACCAGCCAAAACCATTATGGGTTGACCTGACATATAGCTGAATTTCTCTCTGAATATATTCCAACAGGAACTAATCATTGTTAGAGGGGGAAAATAATATTTATAGATATACTGTTTGGGCCAAAATACCCCTGAATCTCTGCCAACTAACTGTTGCTTTTTTTTTTTTTTGATTCTCAGAAATCATCCCAGTGACTATTAGTAGGGAGAAAAAATTTTCATATCAATTAATATGTTGTTTCCTTCTAGAACCATAATGGGTGATTTAAACATGCCAGGAATGAAGAAACACAAGAATTTTCTAACAGGAGAAGTAATAGAAATGATAGAAGAAATACCAAAAGGAGGGAGGAATGGAAATTCTAATTCACCCATAACTAAAATATAGATAATAGGTAGTTGCCTTTTTTAGATCGATGGAGGGAACAGAATTTTAGAATTGGAGAATGTTCAAACAGGAACTAAATCTAAAGGATGTCTAGTCAAGAAGTTCTCAATTTTTGTATCATATGTTTTTAGGAGAACTAATTGGTGCAGTTGATATAGCACTGGTCCTGGAGTCAGGAAGACCTGATTTCAGATTTGGCATCAGTCATTTATTAGCTATGTGACCATGGGCAAATCACTTAACCCTGTTTGCATCAGTTTACCCATCTGTAAAATGACCTGGAGAAGGAAATAGAAAATCAGTCCAGTATCTTTGCCAATAAAACCTCAAATTAAAACATGAACAGTTTAAAATGACTGAGCAACAACAGAGTCCTTTGGCAGTCAGCAGAAACTTATGTCATAAATCTTTAAGTGGATAATTAAAAAAAAAACTTAATAAAAGGATATAGTACATTTCTGTTACAGCTTAATGAAAGTAAAGATTAACATTTCCTCCATTCCAGTTTGTGACTCTCCTGAAATCTACCCATTGAATTAGTCCTATTACAAAATGGTTTTAATAAATAATAATTTATTAATTCATTGGTTAAGTCAGTCGCTAAGTGTTGAAAAACAGAGGCATTGGATCTCACTAAAAGTTTCTACTTTCGTCTATTTATATCTTATTAATACAGTTTCACTGACAGCTAAATATCCCTGTCCACCAATGACTCTCCAATGGACACCTGCTCTTCTCTGTGTGTGCAGAATCCTAAGCTCTAGAAAGAAATCTGTCTATCTAATCAAAAAAACTGAAGCCCATCAAACCCTGCAGACCTTGCAATGGGACACACATCCTGCTTCTATCAATGGGATTCTCATGGGCCATATCAAGGAGTCATTTAAAAATGAATATATGCTACTGGAAGCCCAAGGCAACCTATTCATAAAATAGAAGAAATGAGCTCTTGACATTGTCTTTTAAGTTGTCAGCTAGGCTCTGCAACAACTACAGTACATTTAAACTTTTCCCAGACCATGCACACAGTCATACAGTCCATGAATAGTCTTCTGTGACATGCAGAGTAAGGTAGTCAGTCACAGGTTTAATATTTATACTTTTGTCCTGGTAAAAACAAATAAACAAAATAAACAATCAGACATGTAACAGCAAGACGATAAATGAGTATATCCACACAATGAAAGCATGTCAGGAAAGAAAGGAGTATAGATTGTTTCAGCGATCATACTTAAAACTCCTCCTTGGCAGAACCTGTTAGAGATTATCAGAGCCACTGATAAATCGGGATGACTTTCATATCATGCTGAGGAATCACTGGGTTCTATAATTATAGCAGCAACCTATTGAACATTTGATACATTATGTTTATAAATTTAATTGTGAAAAATATTTTGTTCTCCAGAAGGTTGAACATTGTTTGATTTTCTACAAACAGATAAATAAATGAGTTATAGCTTGTTTGGAGGAAAACATAATAATAATGAATTACAGGACTGCTTGTATAACAAAATGGGTTAAATTATGCCTGAATTTTCAATTATTTTGCAGAATATCTAGATTGAAAAGGTGATTCATAGGTCACATTCATCAATCCATACCTAGCTAAGAATATTCTGTAAAACATCTGTTGTAAGTATTTTTCCAGCCTTTGCTTGAAGATCTCCAGGGCTGGGAAACCCACTATTTGAAAAAGTCTATTCTCATTGATAGGAGCAGGATTTGTGTCCCATTCCAAGGTCTGCAGGGTTTGATGTGCTGCAGTTCCTTTGATTCTTTTTTTGGAATAACTGTAATTTTTTTTTTGTATAAGGTATTTTATTTTTTCCATTACATGTAAAGATAGTTCTCAACTTTTGTTTATACAAGCTTTACAATTTCAGATTTTTCTCCCTCCCTCCCCCCTCCCCTAGACAGCAGGTAATCTAATATAGGTTATGTCTATATATCTCTATACATATACATATAGATATATGCACACACATATATATATATACATATAATAACATTAATCCTATTTCATTAATCCTGTTACAAGAGAAAAAATCAGAGCAGTGATGCAAAACCTCAAAATAGAAAAAAAAAAAAACAACAGCACCCAAAACAAAAGAAATAATATGGTTCAATCAGCATCTATACTCCACAGTTCTTTTTTTCTTTTTTTTTTCTTGGATTTGGAGATCCTCTTCTATCATGAGTTCCCTGGAACTCTTCTGTACCATTGCATTGGTGAGAAGAATATAGTCCATCACAGTAGGTCAACACTCAATGTTGATGATACTGTGTACAATGTTCTTCTGGTTCTGCTCATCTCACTCATCATCAGCTCACGTAAGACCCTCCAGGTTTCTCTGAACTCTTCCTGCTCATCATTTCTTACAGCAAAATAGTATTCCATTGTATTCATATACCACAACTTGTCCAGCCATTCCCCAATTGATGGGCACCCCCTCAACTTCCAATTCCTACCACGTAAAGAGCAGCTATAAATATTTTTGTACATGTGGGTCCCTTTCCCCCTTCCATGATTTCTTTGGGCAAAAGACCTAAAAGTGGAATTGCTGGGTCAAAGGGTATGCACAGCTTTATCGCCCTTTGGGCATAATTCCAAATTGCTCTCCAGAATGGTTGGATCAGCTCACAGCTCCACCAACAATGCATTAGTGTTCCAATTTTCCCACAGCTTGTCCAACATTTATGATCTTCCTTTTTTGTCATTTTAGCCAATCTGATAGGTGTCACGTGGTACCTCAGAGTTGTTTTAATTTGCATCTCTCTAATCATTAGAGATTTAGAGCATTTTTTCATATGGGAATAGATAGCTTTGGTTTCTTCATCAGAAAACCGCCTGTTCATATCCTTTGATCATTTCTCAATTGGGGAATGACTTGGGTTCTTATAAATTTGATTTAATACCCTATATATTTTAGAGATGAGGCCTTTATCAGAAGCACTGGCCTCAAAATTTGTTTCCCAGTTTTCTGCCTCCCTTCCAATTTTGGGTGCATTGCTTCTGTTTGTACAAAAATTTTTTAATTTAATATAATCAAAATCATCCATTTTGCATTTTATAATATATTCTATCTCTTGTTTGGTCAAAATCTGTTCTCCTTTCCAAAGATCTGATAGGTACACTATTCCTTTCTCTCCTAATTTACCTATGGTATCACCTCTTATGTCTAAATCATGTATCCATTTTGACCTTATTTTAGTATAAGGTGTAAGATGTTGGTCTATGCTTAATTTCTGCCATACTATCTTCCAGTTTTCCCAGCAGTTTTTGTCAAATGCTGAGTTCCTATCCCAGAAGCTGGAGTCTTTGGGTTTATCAAACACTACATTACTAGTGTCATTTACTACTGCATTTCCTGAGCCTAGCCTATTCCATTGATCTACCACTCTATTTTTTAGCCAGTACCAGATAGTTTTGACGACTGCCGCTTTATAGTAAAGCTCCAGGTTTGGTACCGCTAACCAACCTTCCTGTGAATTTTTTTTTCATTATTTCCCTGGATATTCTTGATTTTTTGTTTTTCCAGATGAATTTTGTTATTATTTTTTCTAGCTGTATAAAATAATTTTTAGGTAGTCTGATTGGTATGGCACTGAATAAGTAAATTAATTTAGGCAATATTGTCATTTTTACTATATTAGCTCTGCCTATCCATGAGCAATTGATATCTTTCCAATTATTTAGATCTGATTTGATTTGTGTGAAGAATGTTTGGTAGTTGTGTTCATAGAGTTCCTGGGTTTGTCTTGGCAAGTAGACTCCCAAGTATTTTATATTATCTACCGTTACTTTAAATGGAATTTCTCTTTCTATCTCTTGCTGCTGGACTTTGTTGGTCATGTATAGAAATGCTGATGATTTATGTGGATTTATTTTATATCCTGCTACTTTGCTAAAGTTGTTAATTGTTTCAAGTAATTTTTGACTTGATTCTTGAGGATTCCTTATGTATACCATCATATAATCTGCAAAGAGGGATAGTTTTGTTTCCTCCTTGCCTATTCTAATTCCTTTAATTCCTTTCTCTTCTCTGATTGCTAAAGCTAACATTTCTAGGACAATATTAAATAATAGGGGTGATAATGGACATCCCTGTTTCACCCCTGATCTTATTGGGAAGGCCTCTAATTTATCTCCATTGCATATAATACTTGCTGATGGCTTTAGGTAGATACTGTTTATTATTCTAAGGAAAGCTCCCCCTATTCCTAAACTCTATAGTGTTTTTATTAGGAATGGGTGCTGTACTTTGTCAAAAGCTTTCTCTGCATCTATTGAGATAATCATATGATTTTGGTTGGTTTTCTTATTGATGTGGTTGATTATGTTAATAGTTTTCCTAATGTTGAACCAGTCCTACAATCCTGGTATAAATCCCACCTGGTCATAGTGTATTATCCTGGTGATCACTTGCTGTAATCTCCTTGCTAATATCTTATTTAAGATTTTAGCATCAATATTCATTAGGGAAATTGGTCTATAATTTTCTTTCTCTGTTTTTGCTTTGCCTGGTTTTGGTATCACGACCATATTTGTGTCATAAAATGAATTTGGTAGAACTCCTTCTTCACCTATTTTTCCAAATAATTTGTATAATATTGGAATTAATTGTTCTTTAAATGTTTGGTAAAATTCATCCGTAAACCCATCTGGCCCTGGGGATTTTTTCTTAGGGAGTTCATTAATGGCTTGTTCAATTTCTTTTTCTAATATGAGTTTATTTAAGGATTTTATTTCTTCTTCAGTTAACCTGGGCAGTTTGTATTTTTGTAAATATTCATCCATTTCATTTAATTGTCAAATTTATTGGCATACAGTTGGGCAAAATATTTCCTAATTATTGCTTTAATTTCCACTTCATTGGTGGTAACATCACCCTTTTCATTTTTGATACTGGTAATTTGGTTTTCTTCTTTCTTTTTTTTAATCAAATTAACCAATATTTTATCTATTTTATTGGTTTTTTCATAAAACCAGCTCTTAGTTTTATTGATTAATTCTATAGTTTTTTTGCTTTCAATCTTATTAATTTCTCCTTTAATTTTCAGGATCTCTAATTTAGTGTCTAATTGGGGATTTCTAATTTGTTCTTTTTCTAGCTTTTTAAGTTGCATGCCCAATTCATTAATCTCCTCTTTCTCTTTCTTATTCATGTAAGCATTTAGAGCTATAAATTTTCCCCTAAGCACTGCTTTGGCTGTATCCCGTAAATTTTGGTATGTTGTCTCATTATTGTCATTCTCTTTGATAAAGTTATTGATTGTTTCTATGACTTCTTGTTTGGCCCATTCATTATTTAGAATGAAATTATTTAGTTTCCAATTGATTTTCATTCTACTTTTCCCTGGCTCTTTCTTACATGTAATTTTTATTGCATCATGATCTGAGAAGGATGCATTTACTATTTCTGCCTTTCTACATTTGACTATGATGTTTTTGTGCCCTAATACATGGTCAATTTTTGAAAATGTGCCATGTACTGCTGAGAAAAAGGTATATTCCTTTCTATCCCCATTCAATTTTCTCCAGACATCTATCATGTCTAACTTTTCTAGTAATCTATTCACCTCTTTCACTTCTTTCTTATTTATGTTTTGGCTAGATTTATCTAATTCTGAGAGGGGGAGATTCAGATCCCCCACTAGTATAGTATTACTGTCTAATTCCTCTTGTAACTCATTTAACTTCTCCTCTAAGAACTTGGATGCTATACCACTTGGCGCATACATATTTAATATTGATATTACTTCATTATCTATAGTACCTTTAAGTAAGATGTAATTTCCTTCCTTATCTCTTTTAATGAGATCTACTTTGCCTGCACTTTGTCTGAGATAAGGATTGCTACCCCTGCCTTTTTTACTTTAGCTGAGGCATAATATATTCTGCTCCAGCCTTTTACCTTTACTCTGTGTGTATCTCTCTGCTTCAAATGTGTTTCTTGTAAACAGCATATTGTAGGGTTCTGGTTTTTAATCCACTCTGCAATTCGCTTCCGTTTTATAGCAGAGTTCATCCCATTCACATTCACAGTTATTATTACTGACTGTCTATTCTCCTCCATTCTATTTACCCCCTTTGTACTTTTCCCCCCTTCTTTCACCATATTCCTCCTCACCGATGTTTTACTTCTTACCCCTGCCTCCCCCGATCTGCCCTCCCTTTTTATCACCCCCTCTCTTTTCTTTACCCTTTCTCCCTTGCTTTTGTCCTCCTTTCTATCAGTCCCCCCTTTCCCTTCCCCTTTTGTTTCCCTAAAGAATGAGTTAAGTTTCTTTATCCCAATAAACGTATGTTATTCCCTCTTTGAGTCAAATCTAATGAGAATAGGGTTGAAACAATGTTCCCCCCTCCTTTCTTTCCCTCTATTGTAATAGGTTTTTTTCCACCTCTTCATATGATATAATTCATCCCATTTCACCTCCCCTTTCCTCTCCTCCCCATAGACTCCCTTTTTATCCCCTTAATTCTTTTGTATCATCACATCAAAGACAATTTATACTTATACCCTCTATATAAAGTCCTTCTCTCTGCCCAAATACATTTACAGTTCTTAAGAGTTATGAGTTTTATCTTCCTGTGTAGGAATATAAACAGTTTAACCTGATAGGGTAACTTTTTTTTCCCCCTCTGTTTACCTTTTTAAGCTTCTCTTGAGTATTGTATATTGAGATCAAATTTTCTATTCAGTTCTGGTCTTTTCACCAGGAAAGATTGAAAGTCCCTATTGTCATTAAATGTCCATCTTTTCCCCTGAAAGAAAATGCACATTTTTGCTGGGTAATAGATTCTCGGGTGCAATCCAAGCTCCTTTGCCTTCTGGAATATCATATTCCAAGCCTTGCGGTCCTTTAATGTTGAAGCTGCCAGGTCCTGAGCAATCCTGACTCTGGCTCCATGATATTTAAATTGCTTCTTTCTGGATGCTTGGAGTATTTTCTCCTTCACCTGATAATTCTGGAATTTGGCTGCAATATTCCTTGGAGTTTTCCTTTTGGGGTCTCTTTCAGGAGGTGATTGGTGGATTCTTTCAATGATGATTTTATCCTCTGATTCTATGATATCAGGACAGTTCTCCTTAATAATTTCCTGGAATATGGTGTCTAGATTCTTTTTCTGGTCATGGCTTTCAGGCAGTCCAATGATTCTCAAATTATCTCTCCTTGATCTGTTTTCCAGATCAGTTGTCTTTCCAATGAGGTATTTCACATTTTCTTCTATTTTTTCATTTTTTTTATTCTGCTTGACTCATTCTTGGTGTCTCATGGATTCCTTATCTTCCAACTGTCCCACCTTAATTTTTAAAGCATTGTTTTCTTCAGTGAGATTATGCAGCTTTTTTTCCATTTGGCCAAATGAATTTTTAAGGCTTTGCTTTCTTCAGCTTCCTTTTCCAAGCTGCTGATTCTTTTTTCATAGTTTTCTTGTTTTGCTTTCATTTCTCTCCCCATTTTTTCTTCTACCTCTTGCAATTGATTTTTAAAATCCTTTTTGAGCTCTTCCAGGAAGGCTTTTTGTTCTTGCAACCAATTCACCTTCCCTTGTGAGGCTTCAGATGTAGACAATTTCAGGCTATTGTCCTCATCTGAGTTTGTGTTGGCTTCTTCCCTATTGATACAGAAGCTCTCAATGGAGAGGGCTCTTTTTTGCTTCTTACTCATTATTGCAGCTTATTTATTTATTCTTTAAGTTGAGGTCTGCTCTGGGGGCACCAGGGTCCCTGTTTTGGGCTTCTTGTGCCGGGGTATAGGTGCTGTGTGGCCAGGCTTTTACTCTGAGGCCTTTATGGTGTGTGGAGATCCCCCTCCCTGCACTTCCTATCTGATTGCGCTCGGCCAGCCAGGCGCCAGACCCCGGCCTGACCTGTTCGTCTCCCTCCCGGCCGGTGCAGGTAGGTTTTTCCACTGTCCTTCTTGGCCACCAGATTTTTGAACCAGGTTCCGGGAGCCTCAGTTGTCTGGCTGTGGCCCGCAGCTCTTGCTGACTTGCCTCGACCCCCTCGGCGCTGGGTTGCTGCCCTGTGCTGGGCCTCCCTTTTGCCCGAGTCAGACCGACCTTTTCCTGAAGTCTTCTAAATTATCTCTGGTTGGAGGACTGTGTCTCTCTGTCTCTTTGCAGGTTCTGTAGTTTCAGAATCTGTCCAGAGGTTTGATTAAATGTTCGTTTTGAGGGAACAGAAGGAGAGCTCAGGCAGCTTGCTGCTTCCTCTCTGCCATCTTGGCTCCGCCCCTCCCCAACCATAACTGTAATTTTTAAAGTATTATCAGAAGAAAATAAGAAAAGTGAATTATGAGTTTGAACAGGCCATAACACATTCAAAATTAAAAAGTTGCATAGAGAATATAGTGAAATTGTGTTATCAGAAAAATGTCTAAAATGATAGAAAAATGGAATAATAGAAAAAAATGTTACAGTCACAAACAGAAAGCTAAGGAAAACTAATGGAGAGTGTGTGCTACATTGTGGTACACAGGGTTTGAAGAAGATTTTAGGAAGGTCCCTATCACACAGAATGAAATTTCATGTTGAATTTATTGAAGGACATAAATTAGTACATGAACAAGATGTTTAAGTCAACTGAGGTACCACCTCACACCTATCAGATTGGCTAATACGACAAAAAAGGGAAAATAATATATGTTGGAAAAGCTGTGGAAAAATTGGAACACTAATGCATTGTTGGTGGAGCTGTGAAGTGATCCAACAATTCTGTAGAGTGATTTGGAACTATGCCCAAAGGACTATGGGACTGTGTATACCCTTTGAACCAGTGGTAAGCCTGCTAGGTCTGTATCCCAAAGATACCAAAGAAAAGAAAAAAGCACCCACATGTACAAAAATATTTATAGCAGCTCTCTTTCTCATGGCAAAGAATTGGAAATCATGGGAATGCTCATACAATGGGTAATGGCTAATGTAAGGGGCTAAAATTCTAGCTAGTCTGTCTAAAATATCTAATGAGTGGTTGCCAACAAATTATAAGCTTTAGCAAGAGTTAGACTTTAAAGCATTTATTAAGGAGAATAATAATTTGGTGAAGAGAGAGAGAGGCCTAGATTCATCTATCTATTAAAGGGAGAGTGCATTTCTAGCTCCACTCTCCACCTGAGTCCTGAGGAAAGAGAACAAGAGAGCCAGCCTCGCCCCCTCTTCCTCCCACCAGCAAACGTCACTTCCTGATGCCAAAGAAATGCTACATGGCCTTGCCCTCAGAGGCCTTCTCCTCATGGTGGAGCTTTCCTACAGTAAGTCTCCAGCAGGTGGCATCATTTTGATTGTTACAGTCCCCCCTTTGTTTCTTCAAGGAAACACGGGGTTTTTCTTTGATGAAACAGTCAAAAATAACAGAATATAATACCCTATGCTAACAAACAATGTGTTAATAACAATATAGAAAAGGGAGAGAGAAAAGTTTTGTCCAGAGGGGCGGTCCCTCATGACCTGATGCTTTGACATTAGCCTGCAGATGGAGGGCCTCTGCAGGGAATACATATTACGAATGGTGGACATAACAACATAAAAGAATACAAATCAACAAAACCAAACTGCTCATTTAAATTCTTTGAAAGTCCTTTCTAAGACGGTTCTTGGAACATCTTCTGGGTGTAGTCGTGGAATGGAAGTCTTTTCAGGGGTTGATGTGTGGATGCTGGTAATCAGACAGGAAAATTTCCTACAAAATTGAGCTTAACACAACTTTAAAATAGCTTTGTCAATAACCAAATCAAACAACGAAAGTTCTCAAAAACATGTCTAAGGTAATTCCGAATCGTAGTTGTTATACATGAAACATAATAATACAAAAATTGAAACATTCTCTAAATCTTAATATTACTATAGTCTCCCCTTGTGGATGGTAAATTGAGAAGACAATTGCTGTGATATTAATTTAAAAATAATTTTTATCTTTGTTTCATCACTTTTTGCAATATACCTAATTATCCTCATGACATTATGAGAAATTAAAGGATCTAATATAATTGGTAACAGATGTCAAGGCCAATTCCAACACTGTATTTATCATGATACCTGAGATAATTATGGGGGTTACCATAAAAGAACAGAGAAATGATGGGATATGAGCATTCCCACACTTGAGCAATATATACTGCTCATGAAGTATGCCAGGCTTAAAAGAGTTGGATGGAATATACATCCATGCCACTGAACATATTGGAGGAAACTGAGTCAGACTTAATCAGATTCATGGGCTTAAAATGTCCATGGCATCAGGCATATAGGAGGGGGCATAGAAGCCAGGTGTAGAATGAGATGGGTGGGATGAAAACTTCCAGCCATCTGTACAATATTGTGGGAAAAAAATTAAACCAAGAGAAACCAACCTCTACATTTGTCAAAAGCCATTCCCTCAGCCATACCTTGATTTCATGCATGTTTCCCTCATGGTACAGTTCAATGTCTGCGCTTGCATGTATTTCTCTTGTGATGCAATGGCATCTTGGCCAACTGGGACCTGATAACTCAGAATGAAGGCAATTAATGTCTTAAATGATAAATTCCCATAATCCAAGTCTCATATGGATTTAAAAATTGAGGATAATATGATTGCAAAAAAAATGTGAATGTACTTTGACTCAGAATATAATATACAATTATACAATAATTTCAAATAATACCTTTTTTTTACTAAGTATACAATTACTTTTGTGAAAAATCAGAACATATAAAAATACGAGTTAAAACACAATACAGTCTTAAAGAAAACTGTTTTTGGAAAAAGAAAACTTTTACCAATGTTCCCCTCTTTTTTTTTTGGAATATGCTTATCAAAAATAATACTTCTAGAATCAATTTACACTTGCCATAGCAACCAATTTTCAGGGAAATAGAGTTCAATAAAATAATCTGTTGAGAGAAAAAAATAAAAAAAACAACCAACTCAGAATATGGGATCACAATACTCCCAGAATTAACATTGTATTATAAAATCAAAACCATCTTGCATTGTTTCAAAATTAGAGAGATGAATGCATAGAAGAAAATACACTTGGAAGAATAAAAGGCAATAAAATTCAAACTAGGGAAACCTAAATGAATATAAACTTAACATTAATAAGAGTATTACAAAATATAAACTTGATCACATGACTCCTTTTAAAAAAAAACTAAGTATAAAACACAATCTCAAAAGCATGAAAATCTCTATGAAAATAAATCCATACCATTAATTTCCAAATGTAGATGTAATAGCATAGAAATCCTATGTAACCTCTGAACTAACATTATTGCTCTGAGTGAATTTAGAACACTTTTGATTCTGGCATCTAAAATCCCCAATACTCATATTAATACCTTGCTGCTGTGAGATTTAAAATTGGATATTAGATCATAAATCTCCCCTCTTTAACCTTTCCCTTAATTTATCTCCCAGACTAGTAAATGGAAGAAGCTTCTGGTTTTCTAGTTAGAGCTTTTATTGTATGGTAGTCACAAGGTGATGTTGATTAGAGGGATAGGAAAGGAGAAATACAATACAAATCATCTTAAGTCAAAGCTTAGTCTATATTCCATATAAAACTCACCAAAAGCCCAAGGCCACCTTTGGGGAGAGAGAGAGAGACTGTGTCAAGTGCGTGCTTCTGCTAACCACAAGCTGGGCCGAGTGGAACTCCCGTCAGCATCAGTCTGTGCAGCATAGTCATGAGACCAGCAGAGCAGGAAAAAGCCCTCACTTCCGTTCTCTCCTTGCCTTTTAAGCTGGTACCCCGGAAGTCGAGTGCATATCAGGCAGTCTGACGTGTGCAGCAGGCGGACTGGTGTGCGTAGCTCATGCCGTTGGTCTCCTCCCCGAAAGGGTGGTCCTTCAGTTATCCTAACCGACTGTTAAAAAAACTTTCCTTTTTTTTTACCACACTGCTTACTTCTACATTTCTGTAAAATATGTCTTCTTGAAATATGATGATGATTATCATTTTTATTTAGCTTAAGTTTGTCTTCTGTAAGCCCTCTATCTTGACTGTCAGTCCTTTTATAATACAAATGCTTTATAAGGTTACTAGTTAAAGACAAAAGCAGATTAGCAAAATTATGAACAAAAAGAGCATATCTGGGATTTAAAGGGTTTTCCAAGGTTGGTTTCAGAGAACCACAGCAGGTCAAGTCAGAATCACAGCCAGGCTGGGGAAGGGTTGAACCTGACTGCTCTTCCCTTGCAGGAGGATCAAGGGGCTTGGGCAGGGAAGGAGTAGGAGGTGGTGCCAGAGGAGGGGGAGGAGGTGGGGTCCTGAGAGGAGGGGAGGGACCAGGGCAATTTGAAATAGACTTGGTTTTGAACTCAGACCTGGTTTCCCCTTCCCCCACTGCAAGGGGATTAATGGCTTCTAGATGCTGGGTTGTTGCCTCCAGGCATGCAAAATTCGAGCAACAATTAGTGTTAGAATTTGGAAAAGCTGCAGGAGTCAGAGGTTTTTCTGAAAAGGCATGGTTGGGAGAGAGGGGTATATGTATATTCCCTTGTTTGAGCACCTTGTTCTCTCTTCTAACAAAAATAAAAATAAAAATAGAAAATCCACAAAAACAAAACACTCACATGATCTTATCCCCCATTTGTCTGGTTAAACAGACCAAAATCAGCAACAGGGTACTTAGGGAGTTGAAAAAGCCCATTTTTAAAATTTAAAGGGAAAACAGCTGGTATGTAGCAGTTTAAAGGGACAGGGTAGGGGAAATTTCTTACCCAACTGGAAGATCAGAAGATTGTAGGTTCAGCTTTCCTTTCCGTGGTCAGTCATCTGTAAGGGGCTAAAATGCTAGCTAGTCTGTCTAAAATATGTAATGAGTGGTTGCCAACAAATTATAAGCTTTAGCAAGAGTTAGACTTTTAAGCATTTATTAAGGAGAATAATAATTTGGTGAAGAGAAAGAGAAAGGCCTAGATTCATTTATCTATTAAAGGGAGAGTGCATTTCTAGCTCCCTTCTCCACCCGTGTCCTGAGGAAAGAGAGCGAGAGAGCCAGCCTCAAGCCTCACCACCTCTTCCTCCCACCAGCAAACATCACTTCCTGACACCAAAGAAAAGCTGCATGGCCTTGTCCTCAGAGGCCTTCTCCTCATGGCAGAGCTTTCCTACAGTAAGTCTCCAGCATGTGGCATCATTCCAAGCATTACACTAAGCAAGTTATGGTAAATGAATGTAATTGGATACTATTGTGCTGTAAGAAATGATGAGCAGGCAGATTTCAGAAAAACCTGGAATGACTTAAATGAACTGATGCTTAGTGGAGTAAGCAGAATGAGGAGAACATTGTACACAATAACACCAACATTGTGTGATAATCAACTGTGATAGATTTGGCTCTTCTCAGCTCTTCTCATGATATAAGAAAGTTCTCTACATCCAGAAAAATGAACAGTGGTATCTGCATGCAGATGCAACCATACTGTTTCTACTTTATGGCTGATTTTTAATTTTCTTTTCTGAGGTTTTCCCCTTGTGTTCTAATTCTTCTTTCACAAAATGACTAATGCAGAAGTATGTTTAATGTGAATGTACATATACAATCTATATCAGACTGCTTTCTGTCTTGGGGAGGAGGGAGGGAAGAAAGGATGGGAGGAAAAAAAAATTGGAACAAAAATCCTGTGAAAATAAATGTTGAAAATAATAAAATAAATGAAAAAAATGTTTTGCATTGATGTTATTTTCCTTGTATTAAGGATATTAGGCTAATATTATTTCAATGTTCTCCTGCTTCTGCTCCTCTAAGTCAGCATCAGTTTATGTAAGTCCCTCCAGGTTTCTCTGAATTCCTCTTGCTCATTATTTCTTTCAGCACAATAGTATTCCTTGACATTAATATAACACAACTTGTTTAGCCATTTCCCTATTTATGGGTATTCCCTGGATTTCCAATTCTTTATCACCATAAGGAAAGCCACTATAAATATTTTTGAACGTGTGGGTGCTTTTTCTTTTTCTATGGTATCTTTGGGATACAGACCTAGCAGTGTTATCACTGGGTCAAAGCATATGAACAGTCCCATAGCCATTTGGGCATGGTTCCAAATTGTTCTCTTGAATGGTTGGATCAGTTCACAACTCCACCAACAATGCATTACTTTTTCAATTTTTCCACAGCTTCTCCCAACATTGATTATTTTATTTTTTTGTCATATTAGCCAGTCTGATAGGGGTGAGTTGGTATCTCAGGGTGGTTTTAATTTGTATTTCTCTGATCAATAGTGATTTAGAGCATTTATAATATGGCAATAGATAGTTTTGACTTAAACAGAAAACTGCTTGTTCATATCCTTTGACAATTTCTCTATTGGGGAATGACTTAGATTCTTATACAATTGATTTAGTTCCCTATATATTTTAGAAATGAGGCCTTTATCAAAAATTCTGCCTGTAAGAAATTGTTTCCCAGTTTTCTGCTCCCTTCTAATTTTTGGCTGTATTGCTTCTGTTTGTACAAAATCTTTTTAATTTAATGTAATAAAATTCTTCCATCTTACATTTCCTAATATTCTCTATCTCTTGTTTGGCCATAAGTTGTTTAAAATCTAAATTGTGTCTTCTAATCTGCCCCCATACAGTAGTCTTGGGGGAAAGCTGGCTAAAATCATTGATAAATTCAACAAGAGTTTAGGCTTTTAAAGATTTATTGAAGTACATATTATAAGTTAGGGAAGAGAGAGAAAGATTGAGAACAGATTCCTTATAGCATGGAAACGCTAGCTTAGATCTAATTCAGTATAGTCAGAGAGAAAGAAAGCAACTTCCTTTCCTAGAAGCCCACATGAAATCTCTCACCACCACACCAGTGGCCAAATGAATGAGCCCTTCCCCACCCCCTGTTCTCCATCTGCTGCCACGCTTGTTTATTGATTGTTTCTATGATTTGTTGTTTGACACACTCATTCTTTAGGATGACATTGTTTAGTTTACAATTAATTTTCAGTCTACCTTTCCCCGGCTTTTTATTCTACATAATTCGTATTGTATCATTACCTGAGGAGGATGCATTTACTATATCAGCCTTTCTACATTTGACTATGAGGTTTTTGTGCCCTAATACATCGTCAGTTTTTGACAATGTGCCATGTACCACTGAGACAAAGGTATATTCCTTTCAATTCCCATTCAGTTTTTTCCAGATGTCTATCATATCTAACTTTGCTAACATTCTATTCACCTTTTTAACTTATTTCTTATTTATTCTGTGGTTAGATTTATCTAATTCTGAGAGGAGAAGGTTCAAATCCCCCACTAGTAGAGTTTTACTGTCTATTTCCTCTTGTAACTAATTTAACTTCTCCCCTAAAAATTTGGATGCTATACCATTTGCTGCATAAATGTTTAGTATTGATATTACTTCATTATTTATCATTCCTCTTAGCAACATGTAATTTCCTCACTTTTAATTAGATCTATTTTTGCTTTTGCTTTGTCTGAGATAAGAATTGCTACCCCTGCTTTTTTGAAATCAGCTGAAGCCAATATATATTTTGCTCCAACTTTTTACCTTTACCCTGTGTGTATCCCTCTTCTTCAAATGTGTTTTTTTGTAAACAACATATTGTAGGATTCTGACTTTTAATCCACTCTGCTATTCGCTTCTCTTTTATGGAAGAATTCATCCCATTCACATTCACAGGTAAGATTATTAACTATTTCCCTCCATCTCTGTTCCCCTTAATTGTACTTTTTCCCTTCTTTTACCCTATTCCTCGTGACCAGTGTTTTGCTTCTGACCACTTCCTCCCTCAATCTGCCCCCCCTTTTATCAGCTGCCCTACTTTTTCTTTCAAGTCATTCTGCCCTACCTTCTATCAATATCACCCTTTTCCACTTCCCCTTTTATGTCCTTAAAGAGTAAACTAAGTTCCTTTGTACAAATGGGAGTGTATTTTCCTCTGTCCCTGAAACAAATCTGATGAGAATAAGGTTGGAAAAATGCTCACCCCCTCCCTTCTTTACCTCTATTGTAATGGCTTCTTCATATGATGTACTTAACCCCATTCCTCCTCCCCCCAGTTTTCTTTTATTCTGCCCCTTAAGTTTCTTTATATCATAAAACCAAAGTCAGTTTAATAACAATACCTTAACAGAGATACAGATCCCAAGTTAAAAGTATTATCCTCCCTCATAGGGATGCACGTTGTTTAATATCACTGAACAACCTCTCCCCACCCCCCACCCCTGCCCCTACCTTGTTTACCTTTTTATATTTTTCTTGAGTCACGTATTTGGAGATCAACTTTTATGTTCAGTTCTTGTCTTTTTCTCAGGAAGTCTTGGAAAGTCCCCTAGTTCATTGAATCTCCATCTTTTCCTCTGAAAGAGAATGATCAGTTTTGCTTGGTGATTGATTATGGGTTGTAATCCAAGCTCCTTTGCTTCCTGAATATCATATTCCAATCCCTATGAAACTTTAATGTTGATGCTGCCAGATCTTGTACAATCCTGACTGTGGCTCCATGATATTTAAATTGTTTCTTTCTGGATGCTTGGAGTATTTTCTCCTCATCTGTTAATTCTGGAGTTTGGCTACTATATTCCTTGAAGTTTTCCTTTTGGGGTCTCTTTCAGGAGGTGATTGGTGGATTCTTTCAATGATGATTTTATCCTCTGATTCTACAATTTCAGGGCAGTTCTCCCTGATAATTTCCTGGAAAATGGTGTCTAGACTATTTTCTTGATCATGGTTTTCAGGTAGTCCAATTATTCTCAAATTATCACTCTTGCATATATTTTCCAGGTCTGTTGTTTTTCCAATGAGATTTAAAATTTCTTCTATTCTTTCAGTCTTTTGATTCTACTTTACTGATTCTTGGTGCCTCATGGAGTTCTTACCTTCTATGTGCCCAATTTTAATTTTAAGGCCTTATTTTCCTCAGTAAGCTTTTGCACCTCTTTTTCCATTTGGCCAATTTTTTCTCCCATTTGGCCCATGTTTTTCACCCATTTGGCTAATTTTTTTCTCTCATTTTGGCAATTGTAGTTTTTAAGAATCATTTTCCTCAGTCATTTTTGTCTTTCTATTTGCAGTGTAACTCTCATTTCTCTCATTTTTTTCCATTTTTTCTTCTACTTCTCTCATTTGTTTTTTAAAACCCTTTTTGAGCTCTTCAAAGAAGACTTTTTGGTCTTGAGACTAGATAATCCTCCAAGTTGAGTATTCACTTGTAGGCATTTTGACAAATTCATCTGAGTTTGGGTTTTGGTCTTCCCTTTCACCATAGAAGCTATCAATGGTGAGGCTCCCTTTTTGTTTTTTGCTCATGTTGTAGCCTATTTTCAAACTTTTAAAGTTGAAGTCTGCTTCTGGGGTACAGGGTTCACCGTTGCAAGCATTTTACTGCTCTCAGCTATCCCACTCTCAGCTGTGTCGATTTGCAGCACTGTTGAGCTGCCCACTGGGCAGACCAGTGCTGAGCCTCCCTCCCCTTTCATTCAGGTGAGACAGACTTTTCCTGAAGTCTTCTTATTTATCTCAAGTAGGATGATAGTGTTTCTCTTTTTGTAGGTTCTGTACTTCCAGAATCTGTTTAGAGGCTTGCTTTAATCTTGTATTTGAGGGAAACATGGTAAAACTCAGGAAAATTCCTGACTTCTCTCCACCATCTTGACTTCTGCAAACCATTTTTAAGATTTTCAAAAATTAGACTTCTTTGTTTTCCTTTCAATCAAGAAAAAAAGAAATTTTGAATATTTAAAACTATTCAAGTCAAAGTAATTTATTTACTAAGGTCCCTGTTTTTAGCACTAATATTCTTTCAAATATTGTGCAGTTTCATGTCATCAAATACCCCTGACTCTGAATGATTAAAGTATCATCCAAATGCCAAAAAAGCAATATAGTAAGCATGAATAAAAGATTGATTGATATCTATTCAATGTCAAATCATAGAGAAGTCCCCACGAATATGAAGTGGAATGTGGAATATGGAAAATGCATTAGGGGGCCTGCACAAGATTCATGCTGGATAAGCAGGCATAAATGAGCTATAATGTGAATAAATAATTATAGCATTAACCAGGCATATTCAAGCAGTTACTAAAACATTATCCAGGATGACCATGAACAATGCTTTTCTACTACACTTTAACTTACACTCAGGCCAACCATGTCTTTATTTCTCTAAGCTGCACACTTGATTCTGGATTTTCTCTATCATGACATAGAAATTACTTTACCCTGAAAGTTTACACTACCCCAAGACTTCTAACATTGAAGGCATTTCCCATTCATACATCCTCTTGGCTGATTAGTAAATTCCTCCTAGAACCACTATTTTAAGGAGAATGCCCAGACAAATCATAACAATTCCTCTCCTGACTGTAATAATGACTCTGAACATTTTCCAAAATTTTGTTATGGAGGTATTCCTCTATCTGCCTCCCCTAACACATTCCTACCCCTTTTTTCTAGATTCCTTTTAATATGTTGTCTCCCACACTCTTTAAAATGTACATGCCATAGGAGTAAGGACTGTCTTTTTGATTCTATGGGTGTTCCCAATACATACCCTAGTGCCTGGCATATAATACCTATATTGTTGACTTGACTTACTAAATTTAAACATGACAGAAATCTAGATCTAATAATTTACACATTTCATAAGAAAATAGGATCTAATTATTGGTCAAATTAAATAAGACAAATTTTAATAGGGATAAATGTATCTTGTAGTGCTATAAAACACAAAAGACATAATAACAACTCTTTTTATAAATACAAGATGGAGAAGGCATGCTTAGACAATGGTTATTAAATAATTAAAAGGGTTTATTAAGATCAATGGGAGGGGGCAGCTAGATGGTGCAGTGGATAAAACAGCGGCCCTGGATTCAGGAGGACCTGAGTTCAAATCCGGCCTCAGACACTTAACACTTACTAGCTATGTGAATCTGGGCAAGTCACTTAACCCCCATTGCCCAGAAATAAAAAGAAAGAAAAGAAAAGAAGAAAAAAGAAAAGAAGAAAAAGGTCAATGGGAGATAAATTATAAGTTGACGGTTTTTATAAAGCTGAATATTGGGCTATACTGAGAAATGTTATGTCAATAAAAAAAGAATAGAAAAAATAAACATTGAGTACATTCTAAAGAATGTAGCTAGATGGCTTAGTGGATAGAGTACTTGGTAGTGGTGGACTAAGTGACCTGTTGCTGTAAAAAAGTACCTAATTCTCACAAATTATATTTAATCACTCATATTATTCTGACATTTGGAGTGTTAGAAAATTAAATTATGTACTCACCTCTGGATTTTTTTTATAACAAAACTTCATCAACATCTCTTTTTTAACTTTTTTTTTTTCATTGTTGAGTGTGAGGCTCTGGTTTACAGGACATATTATTTTAGATTTAAGCTTGAATTTGTTTACTTGTTGTGATACATTTTCCCCCATTATCTACAGTGATTTGCTGTGAATGTGAAATAATACTATTATTCAAATTGTCTTTCTTTTCTATGTGAATGTCTTCTAGCTGCTTAGAAAAAATGATTCAGGTTATTGAATTTATTAAATTTAATGGTCATGTGCAGTAGTGTTTGAAGCCTGTCTTTTTGTTGTTATTGCTATTATTTTTGAGCAACTAGCTAATTATCATTCAGGTCCATTTACTTCCATGAACACAAACTCAATTCTATTTTCTGTATAACAGAGATATTGTAATTTTAGTATCTGTAATACTCAAAGATTTGTATTACCAAAGCTCAACAATTTATATTAGCAAAGTCATCAAGTAAACCATAGGAAATAGAAGTAATTGGATTTTAAAATGTCTTTCCTTTCACAATTATATTCTTTATTCATCATTCTGTTTCTTGATATATCTATTATAACTTTTGTTCACTTCTAAATACATTTTCTTCCTTGAAACATTAAAAGAATATCAGTCCACATCTCTCAAAGACCAGAGGTTGAGTGATTCATGTATATTATTTTCTCTAAAAGGGTGTCTGAGTTTCACACAGCAAAGACCACAGGGGGAAAATGTGAATTTCATGTCATAATAATGTAATAAATAAGAAAAGCTGTTTCCTCCACAATGGATAAAAACCCTTGCAGTACATAATACATAAATCTTTTGCAAAATAATTTCTGTTCATTACTAGTCATTTTGAAATTATTGTTTTGGTCTATGGTTTGGGATTTTTAGCAATCCATATAGGTAACACACTTAATATTAAGGCATGGGGCAGCTAGGTGGCACAGTGTATAAAGCATGGGCCTGGATTCAGGAGTACCTGAGTTCAAATCCAGCCTCAGATGCTTGACACTAGCTGTGTGACCCTCGGCAAGTCACTTAACCCCCATTGCCCCACAAAAAATAGAAAACAAAAACACAGAATACTTAGGCATGTCCTTGACATTTCCTCTTTTTCAAAGGTGGAATTGCTGAACATATGTTGTTCTACATCCACCTCTCCGTACAACTGAATGACCTCAAGTAAGAACTAGATTTCTTTTCTTTTCTTTTCTTTTCTTTTCTTTCTTTCTTTCTTTCTTTCTTTCTTTCTTTCTTTCTTTCTTTCTTTCTTTCTTTCTTTCTTTCTTTCTTTCTTTCTTTCTTTCTTTCTTTCTTTCTTTCTTTCTTTCTTTCTTTCTTTCTTTCTTTCTTTCTTTCTTTCTTTCTTTCTTTTGGTGAGGCAATTGGGGTTAAGTGACTTGCCCTGAGTCACAAAGCTATTAAGTGTTAAGTGTCTGAGGCCGGATTTGAATTCAGGTCCCCCTGAATTCACGGCCAGTACTCTATCCATTGTACCACCTAGCTGCCCCAGAACTATATTTCTTATTGAAAAATTACAATAAATTCAATATCTATAATAATGCACTGACTTACTGAGAAAGGTATCAACATGTTATGTCATTTAGTAGGTTTAACCTTTGCTATTCCAACCACTGAACATTAAGTTGCTTAAGTTGATCACATTACCACACCTAATTTAGAGTATGGAGGACAAATTTCCAGAATTTGGAGAGACAAGAGACTGCCAGAAACACAGCTTGTGAGGGATTTGTGAAGATGTTGAAGTAAGTTTTATAAACACCCAGACTTTCTTATAAAACTGTACTTCTTCTTTATCTCACCTCCATATTTTTAATGTTGTCTTCTATGATGTACTCTCAGAACCTTTCCCTTGTGTCACTATGGTAAGTGATTGAATAGCATATTAAGAGTAAGCTTTAAGAAACTGAATGTCTTAGAACACCCTAGACTGCCTCAATTTTAAAATAAGGTTCTGGAGATTTCATCCCTTTTCCCAAAGGAATAAATTACTAATGGTATAATTCAGACATCTGCAATAGAAATAGCCTTAGGTAGACAACATTCTATATCTCCTCAAATTTAGAGTACTTTCAAGAACCTTTGGATAACAGACCTTAACAAATTGAGGATTTTAGTAACACTTTAAGAATTTCTTCCCAGATAGATGAGATGATTTCCAGTCATAGATAGCTAATGATTTGTATTTACATTTGTTATTAATTTCTAATTGTTTGAAGGAATTATTTTCTTATTATCATTTTTTTCATTTTTTGGTAAAATAATTTAAAGGAAGCTTATGAGGGAGATAACTATGGGTCATATGGTAATATGGTACCCAAAGGAACCATTCTATGAGGTTTCCTGCTCAATCTAAAGTTGGTTCAACTTCTAAGTTAGTTAGATTTTATTTGTAGGTGGAAAAATATCAATAAAATTCAAATGTGTATGGCTCTATATTCATATTGTTTAACACCACTTATATATCCCCCAAATATCCAAAGAAACAATTAAAAATTCATTACTTAAAACTTATTACATTTTTGATTACTAGTGCATAGGAAGACATTTGATGACAATTATAACAATTTCTCATAAAACATAAACAATTTACTAAATTGCCATAAGAAAGGAATCGGAACTTGAAGGGATGCCTATCAATTGGGAAATGACTGACATGTTATGACATATGATTGGGAGGGAATTCTACTATAAGAAATGATGAGTGGGACAAAGCCAAAATGGAAGAATATAACCAGAAACTTACTTTAACTCCCCCAACATTCCCTTTCAAATATAAAATTATGCCTCAAATCAAATTTTAGAGATGGAGAACCAACAAAAGTTTAGGGTGAGATAATTTTTCTGGACTAAGAAAGCTTAGTAGGTGAGCAGAAGAGGTCTATGCCATTGGGGTAGAGAACTTTTCCAAAGTGTAAACATATTACAGCAACAATAGTGATTGCACCTGCTATAGCAGCTTCAGGAAGTTTTCAGTCCAGAGAGGGTAAGGGTGTCATACAATAGATCAGAAAGAGATTACAGGGAAATTTTTGCTGGCATTGGATGCAATTGGCACTGATTTGGCAATTTTATTGCCTATGCACAGTTCTGAGGCTTTGTTGCAGTGTAGGGTGTAAAGTTGCTATCTGGCTATAATGTCTAAAAAACCTAATGAGTGGTCGCCAATAAATTAGAAGTTTTAGCAAGAGTTTAGACTGTTAAGTATTTTTTAAAGAGCATTTGGATCTAATGATCAGAGAGAAGCCTCTACTCAAAAACCAAAACAGCCTATCCCCCCCCCCCCACACACACACACACAGACACACAGCTCTAAGCTAATTGGCTGGTATCTTTGATAGACAGTACCCACAAGCAAACATCACTTCCTGACGCCAATGAACTGACCTTCCAAGCCACATGGCTTGTCCTCAGCTGCCTTCTCCTCATGGCGGAGCTTTCCTACAGTAACTCTTCAGCAGGTGGCATCACTCTAATTGTTACAAGGGAGACATAATTGCAATCAATCAAAAGGAAGCAGGACCCCTGGGTAGAGTTCCAAGGCAGAGAGGAGCAATAATAAGGAAGCTTCAGAAGAATGGTGTACATAGTCACAGTCCTAGGGCCAAAGGGAGTGCTAATAGTGGCAGCTACAAGGGAACAAGGGCTCTTCCTGATTAAAATCTAGATTGTATACCAGGAGAGCAGTAACTACACCTCTTCCCAGATCAAACCATCTTGGAAGCACCAAAATTTTCAGAACCTAGAAATATCTTTGGAAATAGCAACATAAAAAGCCTGGAGTTTAGAAGAGTGCCTTCTTACCCAAAGGTGAGCAGAGACCAACTTCAACATATTTTATGAAGCCAAGACATAGCTGTGAAAGTGAGTAAACAACAACAAAAAGTTGAGCATAAAAAGCTACTAAGGTATTAGGCAAGACCAAGACTGACTCAGAAGACAATAATGCAAACAAGCAAACACACTACAACCAAAGGCATAAAGATAAAAGCTAGTTGGTCACAAGCCTAACAAGAATTCTTAGAGAAATTAAAGAAATAAAAATGAAAAATGGTCGATGAAAAAATGGGAAAAGAAATGAGAGTTGTATAAGAAAACCATGAAAAAAACATTAATAGCTTGGTAAAAAGAGAAACAGACATACTGAAGAAAAACAACTGAAAAAAAAAAAGTTGGCCTAATTGAAAAAGAGGCACAAAAATTCCTGAAGAAAAAAAAATAACTGCTTAAGTGGCAGCTAGGTGGTACAGTGGATAAAGCATTGGCCTTGGATTCAGGAGGACCTGAGTTCAAATCCAGCCTCTGACACTTGACACTTACTAGCTGTGTGACACTGGGCAAGTCACTTAACCCTCATTGCCCTCCCCTCCCACACCCCCCTATCCCCCCCCCCCCCAAACAAACTAGCCTGCTCTTCTGGTAATTCTTGGCTCATATATTTTTGAAATCTAATCTAATCTGTCTACTGGATCATTCTGTATTGCCTGTAAAAAACATCAAACCACCAAAAGAAAAACAAAAACATCAAACTTTCCAACATTCTTGCAACCTTCACTAGACTACCCACCAGACATTGTCCTATGTCTCTTCTCACTTTCCCAGTTTAACTCCTTGAAAATCTATCTATACCCAGTGGTTTTTTTTCTCAACTCTCTTAATCCACTAAAACATTGCTTTTGACTTCCTCATTCAATTGAAATTTCTCTTTTCAAAGTTACTGATGATGATCTTGTCATCACCAAATTAATGTCATTTCCCAAGCCACAATCCTTTTTGACCTCTCTGTATTAGATCAATATTTTTTTTTACATTGCTGAATGCTTTATTTTCCTTTTTTCACCTTAGTTTTTGTTATGCTTTTCTCTCTTGGCTCTCCTACCTATCTGAATGCTCCTCAAAATTTTTCTTCTCTATTCATCCCTATCATATACCTAAATGTGGGTGCCCCACCAAAAAATCTTTCTCAGGAAATCTCTTATCTTTTTGCTTTATACTATCATATTGGGTGATTTTATCAGTTCTCATAACATAAATTCTATTGTCATCCTGTGTAGTCAGTTCCCATATCTACATATCCTGTCATGGCCTTTCTCTTTTCCCACTGAATTATTGTGTACGTATCTCAAATTCAACATATGTAAAATAAAACTCACATTTCCCTCAAATTCTTCCCCTCCTAAACATCTTTATTAACATTAAAGAAATCTTTACCCCCCACTGTCACTCAGATTTTTAATCTCAGAATCATCTTCAGCTCTCCCCCTCCTCTTGCTTATTTTACTTTCTTTTCTTTTGGTTTGGTTTTTGTCAATGAGGGTTATGTGACTTGCCCAGGGTCACACAGCTAAGTAAATGTCAAGTGTCTGGGGCCAGATTTGAATGTAGGTTCTCCTGAATCCAAGGCCAGTGCTTTATCCATTGCAACCACTTAGCTGCCCCTTATTTTACCTTTTTAAATGAATTATCAGAATTTGTGATTTCTTTTTTAATTCATCTATTTTTTATATTCTCCTTTCACTCTAATTGCATCATCACCACCCAGATCCTGGCTTTTATCTTCAATTTACAGAATGATTCAAATAGCAGTATAATTTGTTTCCCTGATTTAAGCCTCACTAGATATATTTTATAATGCTTCCAAAGTAACTATCCTAAAATATGTCTGATGTTGCTCTCCCTCCAAACAATACAAAATTCTTCTTGCTTCTAGGAAGAAAAAGAATTCTCTTTATTTGACAGAATTCTTTACAACCTGGATTTTTTGGATTTTCCATTTCTTCTCTCTCCATATACACTCAAAGGTCAAGTCACCCTGTTCTATTTATCCATCCCTAAAAACACATTGGCTGTTTCCTATACTTGATTTTTTTCTCCTCTGAGCTTCTTATAGAGTACCTAGATTTCTGTTTTACTTCAAGGGCCAATGTCCTCCAAAGGGAGTGTTATTGAAACCATCTCCCTCCAGTTACTACTGCCATTGTCTCCAATATTACCTTCCATTGATTCTGTATGTGTGTCCGTGTGTATGTATATGTATATGCAGATGTAGATGTATATACATGTGTATTTGTATGCATTGTATCACTCATTCTAATGGAAACTCCTTGAGTGCAGGGATTATTTTCGCTTGTGTATCACAGTGCTTGACACATCATACATATGTAATATTTACCGACCATTTTTTTTCTTTCTCAAGAAAAAAAAAAATAATGTTTAAATTCTTTGTTTTTTAGTTGTATAGAAACATTTGTTAAATCTCAGAATAGTCTATACAATATCTAGTTTACTATTCCTAATAGAAAATTAAATAGCATATTTTTAAATTACCTAATCAAAAAATAGTGCATGTAAATCCAACATTAGCAGTTTGTGAGTGATTAATTTCAGATAATGTCTCCATAGTTTAAGTTCTTTGAAAACTTAAATAGCAATGCTTAGTATTAATCATTTTTTTGGTCATTTTGCATTTGCTTGTCAGAAATCTAACTTTAACTCCTGTATCATTAATCATTTCTCCTATCATCTCCATGTTTTCTTTCTGAAAGTTTCTGAAAATGAGGCACTGGATGCAAAATAATATCATTTCCTCATGGTTCTTAGGGTTAACTTTGAAAAGCATTTTGCTTATTAATAGCTTATCTGACAGCTCCATTTGCCATCATAATCTATGGAATTTTGTCATTTTATTTAAATAGTTTATTGTTTCTGATTGGGTAGTAGTTACTCCTTTTTCTTCTAGCTCTGCAATATATATGAAACTAAATATCCTTTGTGTTTAAACAGATTTTCCCACTCTATTTAGATTTCCAATGTGCCCTATGTTCATATTTGATTTTGGACTTCTGCTATAAAAGACATTGATTGGTATCAAATACATCCTCAACTTTTGTTACTTCTGAGATTATACCAGTACTGTTTCTGTACCATAAGTGATTTTAATCAGATTGCTTGTTCTCTTTCAAGTCTCACAAAGCTACATTCCCCAACTGCCAATTCATTTTTACAATGGTTTTTTGATGAGTTCCTGACAAGTATCTTACACTGAAGTCATTTTATTGAAATGTCTCTTATTTACTTTCTAAGTTGGATAACCTCTATTATCTCCTCTCTTTGATGGGTGACACATATTTTTTTTCAATCCCAAGAAGAGATGGTACTAAGTTTGAAAGTAAAAGGGCTCCTGCAAAAGTGAAATCATAGTGAACATGTTCATCTTAAATCCAGTTGTCTTATAAGATACACATATGTTATGAAATATTAAAAACAATTTTCACCATTACCACTCTAGTGGTATTTTATAAATCTTGGTTAATTTTGACCATGCTAATTTAGAAATAATCAAAGATCCCCAAGGAAGGTTTATGGTTAATGGTCCTTATTAGGAGTAAGAAAACTTAGGTTTTATTTGTAGCTCTGCCTACAAGTTTTGTTAACTTGGCAAAATAAATTCATATGTCTGGATTTAAGTTTCTTCATACACAAAATGAGAAGCACTGTATTTTATGATCAGAAACAACTTTATACCTTTAAAATTCTCTGAGTAAAGATTCTTCCACAATAGGGATGGAGAAAGAAAATAATAAAAAGGAATTCTTTCTCCTAGATGTGGTATGTGAGGACAACAGTAATTATTTTTTTGTGGGACAATGAGGGTTAAGTGACTTGCCAAGGTCACACAGCTACTAAGTATCAAGTGTCTAAGGCTGGACTTGAACTCAGGTTCTCTCCTGAATGCAGGGCTGGTGCTTTATCCACTGTGCCACCTAGCTGTCCCCAACAATAGTAATTTTTTATCAATGTGTTGTTTAAAACTTTAAATGTGGGTTCTAATCTGTTCCCCCAATTTTGGGGGAAACTGGCTAAAATCACTGATAAATTCACCAAGAGTTTAGGTTTTTAAGGATTTATTAAAGCTTGGATCTATTTTATATAGCCAGAGAGACAGAAACCCTTCCTTTCCTAACAGCCCACATGAAATTCTGCCACTATGCCAATGTCTCAAACCAAAAGAGAGAAATCCAGTCTGCCAAACTTTACTTTCTACTTCCGATCCTTCTCCCAGAAATGGGAGGTTCTTCAAGTTGATTGGCTGAGAGCAGTCTCCTGTTGATGTTGCAGTCCATAGCCTCTTGGAACACTTGATGTCACAGTCCATAGCCTCTGAGAACACACTCTCCTCAGGGTTAGTTAAATTTAAATTCAAGATCTAATCACCTTAAAGTAGGTATTTAGTAGTTCCACATTCACATCCAATTCAACCACTACTAAGTCAACCAACTCTGACCCCTGGGCATCTACCAAATTCCATTATTTTAACTTGTCCATGTTGCATAAAGGTCTTGGCAATACTTCACAATGACAGATCATTTGGGTGTTTCAAAATAGCTGTATTTTTATTCATAGGAACTGGAACATACAAGAAAATCAACTGGATTTTTAATTTTCCAGGAATATTATTGACAAATGGAGCTATAACAATAAAAAATAATAATAGTACATACTTATATAGAACATTGAGGTTCATAATATATTTTACTTATGCTGTTATGTCTGATAATCACAATACCCTGTGAAATAGATGCTTTTGTTATCATCATATTATAGATCAGGAAAATGAATGGTTGAATGACTTGCCTATACTTATACAATTGGACCATACCTAAGATAAGATTTAAAATCATCTTCCTTACTTCAAGTCCATGGCTCTATACAATATGCCACAAGGCCTCTCAGTAGGGAGCCTATAAATGTTTATATGCATGCATGAATACAGAATATGAATAACTTAATATGTTACTTAATCAAATATAATATATCTAATTTTGGAATGGAGTGCACTGATACTTTATTGTACAAAGGAATTTGAACCATTTCAAATTATAATATTCTTCTCTCATGTGGAGATTATTTATTTTATAAAGGAATTCAAATCAAATGCCTTTATTTAATAGTTTGATGATCTCTGAATTTTGTACTGTCGCCTTTTTTCTCTTTTTTTCATATGAAGGGAACTATGACCATTATTTCTTTAAGAGATCTTTGATTTTAGGACAAAATCATTGAAAAGGCTCATACAAATATTAATGCATAATCACAGCTTCCCAAGGATTTTGGGGTAGGTGATATCAAAGGCCCAAGACCAAAGGAACCATGGAAATCCAGATGCAAATAATGCCAGAAGACAATTCATAGAGCAGTAGAACCCACAAAAGGACAGGCTGAGATAGTTTTCCAGGCAAAGATGGCTTAGAAAATCAGCAGGAGAGGGCTGCTGTTCTGGGGTGGGAGTGGAGCCCAACCCTGGGGTTGTGCGAACACAGATCCAGCCCCAGGCTAGCCTCGCCAGACCCGGGCCAAGCTAACATAGATCTAGCCCCAGGCTGGCCACCCAGAACCTGGTCTCACCAATATAAATCCAGTCCCAGGCAGGCCACACCAGAGAAATTTACCCCCTTGCCTCTGAACTGGATGCAGCACTGGTGTCTTCTGGAACTAAGCTCACAGTCTGGTAAGAGTGTTGAATTGTTGGCCAGGGACAGATATATATATATATATATAGCATATTGGAGTCCCCCCTTTGGAGGATGCTCATATCTATAAGCAATACAAAATTGAGACAGTTATGACATTACTAATACTTTTTACCACTATATATCTGGATCAAGGCCAAATTTAGTTATGTGTCCATGATGACACCTGAAAATGTTATGGAAAGGTTACCATACCACATTTCATGGTGCACAAATATCTAATAATTGTGCTAGGCCTCAGGTGGATGGATTCTGACCATTCCACCAGATTTAGTGAAGAAGTCAATTTAAATTAAACCAGGTGCATGCATCAGGGCTAACATGACACCAGAACATTTTTGGAGTGAGAGAGGAAGAAACTGGACTATGTCCAGCAATTGTGCTCTACATAGCTGCTCTCATAAGCAAACTATGGACTTCCTGAATGTATTTGGCTGTTCTTTCAGCCTCCATCAGGGTATCTTACATGTACCTGTCTCTCCTCCTGTTGTACATATATTCTCTCCTGGCTGGCTCACCAAAAACTTACAGGTAGGAAGAATGCACTGGGGGAGGGGTATCAGGAAAGATGGACTGTGGAGAAGTAGTTCACAGGAAGGAAACAAGAAAAAAACTTATGGACTGGAGGGGGTCGAGGGGGAAGTAGTGGGGAAGTGAGTGGATCTTACTATGAACAGAATTGGCTCAAAGAGGGAATAACATACATATTCAAGTGGGTATAGTAATATATCTTTGCCCTGAGGGAAATTGGGATTGGAAAGATATATGGGGGATGGTAGAGAAGAGGGAAAGGAGGGAAGGGCAGATTGAGGATGAGAGCAGTAAAAAGCAAAATACTTTTGAGGAAGGTGAAGATGTTCTGCATAACTGCATTTGTATGACTTATAGTGAATTGCTTGATTTCATATGGAGGACTGAGGAGGGAGAGGAGAAGAAAAACTTAGTACACAGAATTAGCTCAAAGACCATAATCCAATTCAGAGGCCATGGGGTTAAATTTCTCTGGTCCGGCCTGCCTGGGGCTGGATTTGTATTGGTGAGACCTGGTTCTGGGTGGCCAGCCTGGGGCTAGATCTATGTCAGCTTGGCCTGTGTCTGGACGGCTAGCCTGGGGCTGGATCTGCGTTGGCACAACCCCAGGGTTGGGCTCCACTCCCACCCCAGCACAGAAGCTCCCTCCTGCTGACTTTCTAAGCTGTCTTTGCCTGAAAAACTATCTCAGCCTGTCCTTTTGTGGGTTCTGCTGCTCTAGGAATTGTCTTCTGGCATTATTTGGAATAGGATGGAGAGAAATAGTCATGTTGATTGACCATAATGGCAAAATGGTACTTACTTTGCTGGGCTATGGGGAAGAAAATTCTTCATCAAGTTTAAGATACTATATAAAAGTTATGATGAACAGGATGCTATCAGAAAAACCTGGAAAGATCTACATGAACTGAAGCAAAGTGAAATGTACTGTATACAAAATAACAGCAATAGCATAAGATGATCTGCTGGAAAGCACATGGTTATTTTCAGTAAGGCAATGATCCAATATAACTCTGAAGGACTCATGAAAATTGCAATCTATCTTCAGAGAAAGAACAGATGGCATCTGAAAAGAGATTGAAACACATTTTTTGACAGTTCCTTAATCTGAAGTTTTCCTTTTTTTGTTGTTTGTTTGTTTTTTGTTTTCTCTCACAGCTGATTCAGAGGATTGGGTATAAGTTCCTCTTTAACAGCATGTCTGGGATCTGTGTCGATGCAATCACAGGCTTGGATTCTGCTCACAGCCCAGCTCAACCCCCTTTAATCTGGAAAATAATCTCAGCCCATCTTGTTGTGGGTTTTGCAGCTCCATGGCTGGTTTTATTGCTGTTTTGGGGGGGTAATTGTGTAAGGAGCTCTGTATGTTTAATGCCTTTCCTCCTCCATCTTGGCTCCACCCCTGCCCTGATATTCTAGAAGTAGAAGGTCAATGACTTGGAATTATGACCAAAGGGCTAGAAAACTCTGAATACCCTTTGACTTTGCAATACCACTGTGAGTTTTGTATCCCAAAGATATATTCAAAAACAGAAAAATACCTATTTGTACAAAAATATTTATAGGAACTCTTATTGTAGTGGCTAAAATTGGAAATCAAAGGAATGCCCATTAATTGGGGAATAGCTAAATAAGCTGTGGTAGATAATTGTGATGGGATACTATTGTGTATAAGAAATAATAAACAGGACAATTTCAGAAATGCCTGGAAAGCCTTTTATGAATTGATGTATACTAAAATGAGCAGAACCAGGAGAATGTTTTACACAGTGACTGCAATGGTGTTTTATGAACTGTGAATGTCTTCACTATTCTCAACAATACAATGATCCAAGACAATCCCAAAGGAATAATGATAAAGCATATTATCCACCTCCAAAGAAAGAACTGATATTGCTCAAAGAGAGACTAAAGCATGCAATTTTTCACTTCATTTATTTTTCTTTTAATAATGTTTTCTTATACAAATTGACTAAAATAGTTATTTTTATTCACATGTCTTACCTATATGTGTTTGCTTACTGGCTCAGGGTTGGGAGGAGGGAAGGAGGGGTAGAATTTGGAACTTAAAACTTTATATAAAAATATTTGTATTTAAAAAACTTATTGAATGAAAAATGTGGTAAAGTCTAAAAAAAGAAGGAAGAGCATTCTAGTCTTTTGAGGTGTGGTAAAAAACGGAAGTTTTAGCTGAATCATTTGAGAGTTGAACTCATATTACTGAAGCGGCTTTTGAAGGATCGCCCTTTTGGGGAGGAGATCTTGATGAATGACTGGGCACTTGCTGCTGCCCGGAGAGCTGGCCAAGTACACCGTGTCTGAGGACACCAACTTCCAGGACGGCAGTTTAAACACTGAGGGTGGAATGGAAGTTTGGTCTCTCTCTGGTGTTTCAGTTTAGCTGTGGTGGTGCATGCTTTTGGTGTTCAGTGCTGATTCTCAGCCTGGCAGGCAATTTGGGATTTGGTGAGTTTTATAAAGGAATATAGACTAAGCTTAGATCTAAGATTATTCATATGTATTTGTACTTTCCTATTTCCCTAATTGGTATCACCTTTTGTTGTCTAATTAATTCCCAAACAATAAAAACTAATGCCTCACTGATTAAAGATCAGAGGCTTCTTTTTCTTAGTGGTCTGGGAGATATATAAGGGAAAAGTTAAAGGGGGAGTTTTATGCTCATATATCCAATTTTTAAATCTCACAGGGGCAGGAAAGATGGCTCAAAAGAAATGAGAGGGGAAGTGAGAAATAGCAAGGAGATTAATGCAGTTAGATTATAGTGTACACACCTGTGAGTAATATGTAAAAAGGATGGAAAGAAAGGAAGGGACCAGATTATAAAGGGCTCTCAATGCCAAAGGAAGGACATTAGTTTTATTCATACAGTTTATCTCAGAAGGGCTTTCCATTTTATACTTGGCTTAAATTTTAATAGATCTTGGAATATTTCTTTATATAGATATATATATATTAGTGTTTCTAGGTTTTTGTTTTTCTTTTTGTTTTATTTTGTTTTGTTTTTTAGTTTCTTTGTTCTATTTGGCATTGTCATGGTATCTGGAGACCAAAATGATTTTCAAAATGTCATTTTGTTTTATCTTTTTTCTGGGTCATTTCTTGTTGTGATTAGATAACTTACATTTTCTTTTTTTTTCTTTTAACTTTGTTCTAATATTTTTATTCTAATATAATTGCCTTCTGATGTTTCTGTCCTATGTTTTAAGAGTCAACTACTTGGCTGGCCTAAGCAATTTATTCTCTTTTCATTTTTTTCTTGCCAACCTCAGATCTAAATTTTAATTTCCATTTTTTATGTCTTGCTTCATTTCTTGTAACCACACTTCTAGTTCTTGTGACCAAGCATTTTTTCTCAAACACTTTATGTATAATATGATCTCTTCTTCTAAGTTTACACTGAAGTTTTCTTAACTTGTAAGATTTTTATTATTTTGTTTATTTTCTTTTTTGTTCTTGTTCATATTTTCATCCTTGTTAATGGGTTTGGGATTTTCCACTAAGTGGATTACCCTCTGGTACTATTCAAAGAGTTTGATAGCACTCATTTGGTACAGTCCTCCTTGTAGTCTGGATATTAGTGCTACTATTACAGCTGTTTCTAATTACAATTGGGTAATTTATATTAGTCTCCACATTCTTTATCAATCTCTGGCTTCCTGTCTTAGTCTCCTGGTGTTTCATTTTGAATTCTTGCCTCAATCAGATGGTGATTGTTTGTTTGTTCTTCCATGAACTTCAGTTGGGATTTGGTTCTATTACTTGATATAAATCTGAGACTCCCCTATCATTTTGCATATTCCACCTAGCACTGATATTAAGGTGCTGAGTTGGCCTCATCTCCTGCTGTGATTCTGAGGGATCTGAAAAGCTTATAGTTAAGGTTTGCTTCCCTATTTAATGATATATGGATACTAGTTCTGTCCTTGCTTTTCTTTTGACAGGCTAGCGTTAGGGTTTGGCTTTACTTCTTGTAATACTAGAGTTCTTAAAGTCTCCAAATGCCTATTTTCAGAGAATTAACCAACTTCAGGTCCATTTGCGGATACTCACACTGTCATCACTGGGACTTTCTTCCACTCCTTCAGCTTCCTGACAATTTATCTGCACTTATGATTACTTCACATGAGTAGCTACTATCCATATTTCTGACTTCTGATCTCTCTCTGATTTTGTCATTTTCCATTATGAGGTTTCTCATATGAAATCATTTACCTCTTTGTGTGTGTGTGTGTGTGTGTGTGTGTGTGTGTGTGTGTGTGTGTGTGTGTATTTCTAGAATGTATGGAGGAACTTACATATATTTCATTTCAATTTTCTTCATCACTTTATGGGTTCCTTTTCAGATATTTGCCAGTGTTTAGGCAAGAACACTGCATTTTTATGCCTATTCATATTGCCATGCCATCTTAAGCAGAAACCACATTTTCTTTGTTGTCTTACACAGTGTCTGGCAAATTCTTGAATTTAATTGAATTTATGGACTTCAAGACACCACCATTACCATGTCTAAATCCTAAATTTGCATTCAAGTAGGATTATAAGACTCAATTGAAAATTATCAGGATTGATTATTGGAAATCCCATAGAAGACCAAGATAAAGAGTACATTGGTCAAGAATTATTTTATTCTACCTTATATATTTTACATAAAATTGACTTGGAAAGAATTGAGGAAAAAGAAAGAAAAAGCAACTTTTTTTTCTCTGACCTCAACTCAATATCAAGAAGGAGAAAAGCTTATTTTTTGGACTCACTAGGCATTTATGATGTTTTAAAAGTGCCTGCCCTCTTGTGTGATTTGGGCCCTTTTATAAACTTGGTGCTTAACAATGCAAAGAAAAATAAATTGAAACAAATTCTGGAGCAACATCCCATGACATATGTGAAGAATAAGTGGGATATGAGAGCCCTGAGGACATTTGAGTTGCAATTTAAAAATTTTATGTGTAAAATCTCCTTGGGAGTTTTCTTACTTTTTACATCTCTGAATGTTTCCAATTTGCTACAGAAGTTTTGACTCACTGCAATCCAGTTGAACAGAGGATATATGAGACAAAAAAATATATGGGTTTTATATCCAACTAGGAAATTATTTTGTTGGTATGGTTCAATTGATAGTACTCTTTGGGCCAGGGGTCATAAATTCAGAACAGAAGCCAGAATGGGAATTCAAACTCAGTTCTTTTTTTTTCACTTTTGCATGGTTCTGTAACAAATATACAATTATACTCTACTTAAGGTTCATGCATGTTCTTCAATAAGAAATATTCTCCAGGGATTATCATGAATTATATTTTGGTTTTATTTTATTTAACTAGAAATAATGTGATGTAAGATACAAATCCATTGAAAGACATGGTCCAGATAAATAATTAAAACCTAAATTGTTCTTTTAAGTCATACTCTAAAAAATATGCTGACATCTCCATAAGATACTGAACTTTGTACAAAAATATAAATTGTGTATAAACATGTATGTGTATATATACATATGTGTAAATATACCCATGTATATATACATGTACCTATATGTGTATGTACACAGATACTATATACACATGTATATATGAATACATGTGTATAAAGTATATACATACATACATTTTATATATTATATACACATACATATATACACATACATATATACATATACAGATATGTACACACATACACATATATGCATATACATACACACATATGCATATACATACATGTACATATATGTATATATGCATATATACATATATACATACACACATATATATGTACACATACATATACATACATATATACACACGCATATATATATATACAAATACATACACACACACACACACACACACACACACACACACACACACATATATATATATATATATATATATATATATATATATATATATATAGTGTGTGTGTGTGTGGTATTTAATAGAGGAATTGAACCAGATGATATCTAAATCTATCCCAAAGTAGACAGGGTTGATAGCCTAGTAGATCAAGGGAAAGCTATTCAGATAGTATGTGTGAATTTCTGTTAACCCCTTGTCAGCTTCTCTCATGTTATCCTTGTTTACAGGGATAACCATGGGTACCCAAGAGTCACCAACCCATGGTACACATAATGTGAGAAAATTGTCAAGGGGATAAAGGGAACATTTGGTAACTTTAATATTCTATTGAAACATCCTAAATATATTGAAAATATTTGTTTTATATCTAAGTAAGTTTTTAATGAAAAAAAGATCTTTTAAGCATCTTATCTTCATATTTATCATAAGCTCTAGAATGTATTATTTTCATATTGAATAAGGTATATGGGAAAGTTTACTGAAAATCAAGGAGTAAGAGAAATGAAAATAGTTTATATCTCATGGTCTTCTAGGTAATATTACAATTCCATAGATTTGATAATGGGCTGAATCACTAAACAAAAAGAGAAAACATTATTATGCAAATGTAAACTACAAGGGTAGTTTCTTAAGGATTTTAGATGAGGAAAGGGAGGCAAATTGGAATTGACTTGTCCTAAGTCTAACATCTAGTATGTATCAGGAGATGAAACTGAACTCAGGTCTTCCTCACTCCGGGCCCACTAACACTCCTTACTTTCCATTTGAATTATATGAAATATTTAAATGGAGCAACTAAATTGGGGGGGGGTAAAAAGATACTTTAGCTTGTGAACATTCATTAACAATTTCCCATTTTTTAAGAATTATACTAATTACTTATAATCACTGGAGACATTTTCAATTGCTCCAGATTTGGTACTATAAAGAATCTTTCCTTAAAAAATAAAATGAAGCTCTGGGGAAACAGGTTTCTGATTCCCTAAAAGGGAAATTATTGAAGCTTCACTACCATTCGTGTCTTCTTGCACAGATAATATATCAACTTGCTATTCAGTAATGCCTTTCCCCCAATTCATTTTGAGCATTTTGCTAATAAGAGAAAAATTGTATTCATATAATTCATGAAAGAAAATTCAGGGTTACTTAGAGAATATAAAGTTAAAAACTTGGAGCAAACCAATTGCATTTATGCAGAAAAACAATATGCTTTCTTCTGAGAGATCTATGGTTTATCCCTGAGGTCATGGTAGAATGTGCCCTAATGGAAACAATATTCATTTGACTAGGTAAAATGAGGCAGAGTAATGGAGATTAGCCACTCCTAACATGCAATGAGCTTCTAAAAAGGGGAGAAATGTTTATGCTTTTATGAGCCTTCTGACTCATTTCTATTTTTATTTTAACTCGTCTGACAACAATTTCTCCACTAATATTGACTAAAATGATTAAATAACAGAAACAATTCTTGAGGTATCTTATAATAAAGTGATGTTTACATTCTTTATTCCAATGTTCATTTTAGATAGTTCAAGTATAATTCCCTTTCTTTTGCCATAAATAAAATAATAATTCCAGACTTGGTGAGTTGGGTCTTCCTAAAACTAATGATAAATGAAAGGTTATTAACTTGGGGAGTTAAAGGGAAAATGTTGATAAGTCCTGGACAGTTCTCATTTTGTTTCATTATAAGTACAGGAAGCACTGTGATAGGTGATTTACAGAACAGGTTGGTTACTTGACAAGGAATTAGTTGAATTTTTGGCATATTATTCTGCTACAGGGAATACTTCCTAGGCAAAAAAAATTGTTTGCATTCTCATTATATTTGCCAAAAGGGTTTCTAATTTAAAACAGATGAGGTAATAGGGGGAAGGGAAGGAAGAGCAGGGGAAAAAAATATTTCTGAACTAATGGTTGATTTTGTCTTCAGCTATTAGGACATACCTATACTTTTCAGTAATAACAGAATCCATCTCAAACTGTCAGTCTCAGAGGGAAAAAGGTGTTCATATAAAATTCATAGAACTAAAGAGTTCTTGTCATATACTTTAGAGAGAACACTGTCAAATATCCATTGGACCTTTAGTTCAAATGCCATTTCAAATCAAAGGTGGGAATTTAAACTCTTTCAGCATGGCTCCATGACTTGGTATGTTTTGAATCTTTCAGGGAATTTATATGTTTTAATAAAAGGGACTTACCCTGCTGATTCTTACCAAAAAAATAAAAAAGAAAAGCAAAATTATATATGTTCATTCATGTCTGATTTCTTTGCATATAGAAAATGTGAGGGAAAACATAATTGATTTTCTGTGGTAGGAAAGATATGTAGACTCTCATAATAATAGTATCCTGGCTATACAAATCATTTCAAATGTAATTAACTTTGGAATTTCAGAAATCCCAATAAACTCTGCATGTCAACCGATTAGAACATGAATTTAAGGATTAGGACTTTTCTTCTTCATTTATATCCACAGAGACTGGTATATTGCCAGACATTTAGTAGGTGCTTAATAAATGTTCATTAAATGGACTGAGAACTAATTAACATAATATAGAATTCTGTATAAGAAATACCTGGTCCCACATGGGACACATGGATTTAGTTAACAAAATATGAAAAATACTTTTGTTCATTCACTCAATTGTTTTAAAAATTTTTAAATGAATTTTCTTTTTTCCAAGAATATATATATATATATATATATATGTATGTGTGTGTATGTATGTATCTGCAATATCCTTCCTCTTTCCTCTTTAAGAGCTATCAGATATTAAAAAAAATTAAACATTAAAAATTCAGTAGAACTGATCAATACATTGAAAAATCTAAAAGCATGTGTAATGTGTAAAACATGTGGATTGCCTACCTCCATAAAAGAGTAGGTTAGGTGTGTTCTCATCTCATTTCATTTGAGTCATGCATGTTCTTTATGATTTTAATACAATCATTTTTGACTGTTTGGTGTACAGTTATCTTTCCATTTACCTCATTGTAGTTGATGATTATTTGTTAAATTTTTCTTAGTTTTCCAGAGGAACTGTATTGAAGCCTTATCTAGCAAATAAAAGGTCCATTATGGTAACAGATTAAACCTGGCTGATATGCAAATAATCAGTCATTCCTGAAAACAATAGAAGCAGAAACCAAACAGGCATCTACTGAGCCTTCTGGAAACATCATTACCTGCTGTCTTTGCTCCCCAACATTCCTAAGCCATTTGGGGTTTCAGTGGACCTTCCTTATCCAGAAAAAATCCCAGAGAATTCCTGCTTCTCCTCCTTTATCTCATTACTTGGGTTCAAGGAGTGAGCAGGCAGGCTTACTGGCTTTATGCACATGGAATTAATGGCAACCTGTTGCAAATCAGAAAGCAGGGGGGTTAATCAATCTGGATCTGACTGACTTATCAAAAAAGACTTAAGATGTAATTGTCCAAGGACTGCACAACACTCCCCACTTCACCTGCTTAAATACTCTTGTCTCCTCCGATGTCTGTTGAGATATTTTTCCATGCATTACATTTAATTGGGTTGCTGAGAAGAATAGAAAAAATGTGTGTTTGTCTTTATAAATGATTCACTCTATTTCTGTTTTTGTGGGGGACAAGTTTCTGGTTTTGACATACTTATTTCAAAAAAGCAGTTTTCAGTCTTATTTATATTTTCTAAGTTGTTTGTAATATTTCTCCTCTTTTAATATCGTCTCTTTTGTGCTAATTATCAAGTTGTGTATTTGAGGACTTTTAAATTTTTAAGTGAATATCAAATTCACAAATCATCTCAAACTCTTCCCACTACTGTAGATGCATCTTACTTACAAGAGTTCCAATTCCCTTGTTGATAAAGTAGGACAAGTGGTCCTCTCAAAGCATGTGATGTTTAAAATATAAATGTATGGGGCAGCTAGGTGGCACAGTGGAAGGAGCAGTGGCCTTGGAGTTGGGAGTACCTGAGTTTGGGTCCAGCCTCAGACACTTAACACTTACTAGCTGTGTGACCGTGGGCAAGTCACTTAACCCCAATTGCCTCACTAAAAAAAATTTTTTAAAAAAATTGAAAAATATATATAAATGTATGGGAGGCAGCTAGGTGGTACAGTGGATAAAGCAACAGCCCTGGATTCAGGAGTACCTGAGTTCAAATCCGGCCTCAGACACTTGACACTTACTGGCTGTGTGACCCTGGGCAAGTCACTTAATCCCCATTGTGTTGCCCTGAAAAAAAAAAAAGCTTAAAAAAATCTAAATTTATGGTTGCCTTAAATTAGAAGCTTTAGCACCAGTCTTTGGGCATTAAGCATTTATTTAAGCAAACTAGATATTAGTAAAAAGAGAACATGTGGATTTTAAAAAGTTAAGAAAAGACCTATCTAGATTAGAGTTCCAGCCTGGTATGGATCTTCCTTAAGTCCTTGACCAGGAGCCTGCTTCAATCACAAACTGCCCCAGCAAACTGAGTGTGGAAATTTTTTTGTTTAATAAAAGTATTATTTCTAGATACATGTAAAGATTGTTTTCAACATTTGTTTATATAAGATATCCAATTTCAAAATTTTCTCCCTCCCCCCTCCCTTTCCCCTCCCCTAGACAGCAGGTAATCAGATATAGGTTTTATACACACACACACACACACACACACACACACACACACATATATTCACACACATATATATGTGGGTGTGTGTATAAGTATATATGTGTATATATATATAAACACACACATATATACATGTGTATGTGTGAATAAGTATATATATATATAAACATTAAACATATTTCTGCATTACTCATGTTATAAGAGAAGAATCAGAGCAATAAGGAAAAACCTCAAAATAGACAAACAACAGCACCAAAAACAAAAGAAATAGTATGGTTCAATCAACATCCATAATCCACAGTTCTTTTCTTTCTGGATTTGGAGATCCCCTTCCATCATGAATTCCCTGGAACTCTTCGGTACCATTGCATTGCTGAGGAGAATCTAGTCTATCACAGTTGATCAACACACAATGTTGATGATACTGTGTACAATGTTCTTCTGGCTCTGGTCATCTCACTCATCATCCATTCATGCAAGTCCTTCCAGGTTTCTCTGAACTCCTCCTACTCATCATTTCTAACAGCATAATAGAATTCAATTACATTCATATGCCACAACTTGTTCAGCCATTCCCCAACTGATGGGCAACCCTTCAATTTCCAATTCCTTGCCACCACAAAAAAGAGGAGCTATAAATATTTTTGTACATATGGGTCCTTTTCCCTTTTTTATGATCTCTTTGAGAAAAAGACCCAAAAGTGGTATTGCTGGGTCAAAGTGTATGCACAGCTTTATAGCCCTTTGGGCATAATTTTAGATTGCTCTCCAGAATGGTTGGATCAGTTCACAGCTCCACCAATAATGCATTAGTGTTCCAATTTTCCCACAGCTTCTCCAGCATTTATTATTTTCCTTTTTTGTCATATTAGCCAATCTGATAGGTGTCAGTTAGTATCTCAGAGTTGTTTCAATTTCCATCCCTCTAATCAACAGTGACTTAGAGCATTTTTCATATGGTAATAGATAGGTTGGATTTCTTCATCAAAAAACTGCCTGTTCATATCCTTTAACCATTTCTTAATTGGGAAAAGACTTGGATTCTAATAAATTTGATTTGGTTCCCCATATATTTTAGAAATGAAACCTTTATCAGGTATACTGGCCATAAAAATTGTTTCCCAGATTTCTGTCTCCTAATTTTGGATACATTGCTTCTGTTTGTACAAAAAAAATTTAATTTAGTGTAATCAAAACCATCCATTTTGCATTTCATAAATTCTCTATCTCTTGTTTAGTCATAAGCTGTTCTCCTTTCCAAAGATCTGAAAGTTAGACTATTCCTTCCTCTCCTAATTTACTTATGGTATCACCTCTAATGTCTAAATTATGTAACCATTTTTACCTTATTTTAGTATAAGGTGTAAAATGTTGGTCTATGCCTAATTTCTGCCATACTTTCTTTCAGTTTTCCCAGCAGTTTTTGTCAATTACTTAATTCCTATCCCATAAGCTGTGGTCTTTGGGTTTAACAAACAGTACATTATAAATGTCATTTACTACTGTGTCTCCTGTGACTAGCCTATTCCATCGATCCTCCACTCTATATTTTAGCTAGTACCAGATAGTTTTGCTGACTGCCACTTTATAGTAAAGCTCCAGATTTGGTACAGCTAAGCCACCTCCCTGTGCATTTTTTTTCATTATTTCCGTTGATATTATTTGTTTTTCCAGATGAATTGTTATTCTTTTTTCTAGCTCTATAAAATAAGTTTAGGTAATCTGATTGGTATGGCACTGAATAAGTAAATTAATTTAGGTAGAATTGTCATTTTTTTCATATTGGCTCTTCCTATCCATGAGCAATTGATATCTTTCCAATTTGTTAATCTGATTTGATTTCTGTGAAGTGATTGGTAATTGTGTTCATAGAGTTACTGGGTTTGTCTTGACAAGTAGACTACCAAGTACTTTATATTATCCACCATTATGTTAAATGGAATTTATCTTTCTATCTCTTGCTGCTGGACTTTGTTGGTCATGGATAGAAATGCTGATGATTTATATGGATTTATTTTATATCTTGCTACTTTGCTAAAGTTGTTAATTGTTTCAAGTAATTTTTGTGTTGATTCTCTAAGATTCTATAAATATACCATCATATCATCTGCAAAGAGTGATAGTTTTATCCATTTCATTTAGATTATCAAATTTATTGTCATACAATTGGGCAAAATAGTTCCTAATTATTGCTTTAAATTCCACTTCATTGATGGTAAAATCACCCTCTTTCATTTTTGATACAGGTAATTTGGTTTTCGTCTTTCTTTTTTTAAATCAAATTAACGAATGCTTTGTCTATTTTATTGTTTTTTTCCATAAAACCAGCTCTTAGTTTTATGGATTAATTCTATAGTTTTCTTGCTTTTAATTATATTAATTTCTCATTTAATTTTCAGGATATCTAGTATTTAATTAGGCATTTCTAATTTGTTCTTTTTCTAGCTTTTTAAGTTGCATGCCCAATTCATTGATCTCCTCATTTTCTTTTTTATTCATGTAAACAATGAGAGCTATAAAATTTCCTCTATGCACTGCTTTTCCTGGAACCCATGGATTTTGGTATGTTGTCTCATTATTGTCATTCTCTTGGATAAAGTTACTGATTATTTCTATGATTTGTTGTTTGACCCACTCATTCTTTAGAATGAAATTATTTAGATCCCAATTGATTTTCAGTCTACTTTTCCATGGCTAAGTGTCTTTACCCCTTTATCCTATTTACTTCCTTCGCAGTTTTCCCCCTTCTTTTAAGCTATTTCTCCTCACCAATGTTTTGTTTCTTACCCCTGCCTTCCACAATCTGCCATCCCTTTTTATCACTCCACTCCCTTTTCTTTACCCTTTTCTCCCTTTCTTTTGCCCTCCCTTCTATCAGTCCCCCCTTGCCCTTAACCTTTTACTTCCCTAAAGAATAAGCTAAGTTGCTTTATCCAAATGAACGTATATATTATTCTCTCTTTGAATCAAATCTAGTAAGAGTAGGCTTGAAAGAATTTTTGCCCCTCCCTCTATTGTATTGTTTTTTTTCACCTCTTCATATGATGTAATTCACCCAATTCCACCTCCTCTTTCCTCTTCTCCCCACAAACTTCCTTTTTTCACCCCTTAATTTTCTTTATATCATCACATCAATGACCCTCTGTGTATAATCCTTCTCTCTGCCCAAATATATATACAGTTCTAAAGCGTTACAAGTATTATTTTCCCATATAGGTATGTAAACAGTTTAACCTTATTGAGTAACTTTTTCTGCCCATTTACTTTTTTAGACTCCTCTTGAGTCTTGTATGTTAAGATCAAATTTTCTATTCAGATCTGATCTTTTCATCAGGAAACTTTGAAAGTCCCCAAGGTCATTGAATGTCCATCTTTTCCCCTGAAAGAGAATGATCAGTTTTGTTGTGTAATAGATTCTTGACTGCAATCCAAGCTCCTTTGCCTTCTAAAATATCATAGTCCAAGTCTTGCTATCCTTTAATTTTGAAGCTTCCTGGTCCTGAGCAATCCTGACTGTGGCTCCATGATATTTAAATTGCTTCTTTCTGGCTGCTTGTAGTATTTTCTCATTCTTCTGATTATTCTGGAATTTGGATAAATTTTTCCTTGGAGTTTTCCTTTTGGGATCCCTTTCAGGAGGTTTTCGGTGGATTTTTTAATGATGATTTTATCCTCTGATTCTATAATATCAGTGCAATTTTCCTTAATAATTTCCTGGAATATAGTGTCTAGATTCTTTTTCTGATCATGGCTTTCAGGCAGTCCAGTGATTCTCAAATTGTCTCTCCTGGATCTGTTTTCCAGGTCATTTGTCTTTGCAATGAGGTCTTTCACATTTTCTTCTATTTTTCATTGTCTTGATTCTTTTTGACTGATTTCTGGTGTCTCAAGGAGTCCTTAGCTTCCAACTCTCCAATTTGAATTTTTAAGGCATTGTTTTCTTCAGTGAGATTATGCACTTTTTTTTCCCATTTGGCCAAATTAATTTTTAAAGAACTGTTTTCTTCAGTCAATCTTTGTGCTTCCTTTTCCAAGCTGCTGATTCTTTTTTCATAATTTTCTTGTGTTGCTTTCATTTCTCTCAATTGATTTCTTTTTTATTTTTTAAATTTGCAAGGCAGTGGGGGTTAAGTGACTTGCCCAGGGTCACACAGCTAGTAAGTGTCAAGTGTCTGAGGCTGGATTTGAACTCAGGTACTCCTGAATCCAGGCCTGGTGCTTCATCCACTGCACCACCTAGCTGCCCCCTTCAATTGATTTTTAAAATCCTTTTTGAGCTCTTCAAAGAAGGCTTTTTGTTTATGAGACCAATTCATCTTCCCTCTTGAGGCTTCACATGTAGGCAATTTTGGACTATTGTCCTCATCTGATTTTCTGTTTGCCTCTTCCCTGTTAATACAGAAACTCTCAATGATAAGAGCTCTCTTTTGTTTCTTAATCATATTGCAGCTTATTATTTTATTTTTAAAGTTGAGGTCTCCTCTAGGGGGACCAGGGTCCTTGTTTCAAGCTTCTTGTGCTGGAGTATAGGGGCTGCCTCACTGGCTTTCTACACTGAGGCCTTGTGGATTTTTCAGAGCCCTGGGATTCCTGTGAGAGCACTCTGGGATTAGTAGGCCTGGTCGCCCCTGTCCTGTGGGTGGCCCTTCAGCTGGTATCCTGCCCTCTCAGCTGGTGCAGATGTGTTTCACCACTGTTCTGCTGAGCCACCAGCTTGTTCTGCCAGGATCCAGGGTCCTCAGTTGCTTGACTGTAGCCCACAGCTTCCTGCTGGCTTGCCCCATCCTTCTCTTGCATGTTGCGCTGTGGTGCCCTGAGCCTCCCTTTTGCCCAAGTGAGACAGACCTTTCCTGAAGTCTTCTAAATTATCTCTGGTTGAAATATTGTGTCTCTCAGTCTCTTTGCAGGTTCTGTAGTTTCAGACCCCACTCAGAGGCTTGATTTAATGTTCTTTTTGAGGGAATAGAAGGAGAGCTTAGGGAGTCACTGGCTTCTTTCCACCATCTTGGCTCCATCCCCCGTGTGGAAGCTTTTAATAGGTCCTGGAGCAGAGGTGGTCCTTACCCACTGCTTCAAGCTGATTGGTAGATATCATCCAAATACCTTGGTTCACTGGAGTTGAAGGTGGTCTCATGTTGAGTTCAAAGTACTTAGCTTCTGAGAACAGAAGCTTCTGAAGGGCTGGCCCCATGTGGTTACAATCAAATTAACTTTAAGTAGGCTATTCAACAAGGTCAATCACTCTCACTTAATTCAATCAGTTTAGATGAATCTTCAGGTGGGTCTTAGAGTTTCTGCCAAATCCCATTATTTTCTCACAAGCACAAAATCAACCAGACCACATATAGCACATGTCCTCATGTCCCTTTGCAGAACATCTCTCTTCACCCATTGGAACAGAACCCCTTCCCACTACCAAAGCCATGATTCCTTCATTTTTCTACCTTTTCCAGTCCTTCCCCTTACTTATCATCAAAACCTCCTTCACTTTATCCATTTTCTTCTCTCCTTCCTTCCATTCACTTTCATTTTATAATATAGTCATACAAAACAAAATAAACCAAAACTAAAACCAACAAATAAAACATGTATTCATTTCTAGTCAGGGTGTCATTGAGTTCTGCCTATTTTGTCCCAGGCCTGCCTCACCACTGTTACCTCCACCTCCTTTCCACTTCCACTCCTGCCTCTTTGTGTACACTTAGAAACAATTCTCTTTCTGGTCTCTCAATTGTCATTCTATTGCTGTTGCTGTTGCTGTCATTGGATGTTGCTTGTGTCCACTCCTCCTGCATTTCTGTTTTCTGTGGTGTTTACAAAGCTAATAATCTCTTTAAGTCAACTTTTCTTTCTAAAAACTTTTAAATTGGGGCAGCTAGGTGGCGCAGTGTATAGAGTACCGGCCCTGGAGTCAGGAGTACCTGAGTTAAAATCCAGCCTCAGAAATTTAACACTTACTAGCTTTGTGACCCTCGGCTAGTCACTTTACCCCAATTCACTAAAAAAAAATAAAAATAAAAATAAAAACATTTAAATTCCCTCTTTATTATCATAGATACATTTTTCCCCTTTTCATTTATGGTTAAGCTCAAACGTTCAAGGCAGTTCATCTTAGACTGAATTATTAGCCACATCTCTCTTTAGGACATGTTATTTCATTCTCTCCTTTATTTTCTTGTGGATGAAAAATAGTATTGTGTTATTTCCTTTTGCAAATTGAAAGTCTTTTTTTTAATTGCTTGAAAAACTTATTTATGTCATTGTTAAATGTAACTACTATGTTTCTTAGAGTTTGTCAGCGTTTTTCTTCCTTTTTTGCTGAAGGTAATTTATGAACTCATTCAGTAATTATTTCATTTTCTGTGTTCAGAAACTCAGAGCAGTTTCCCTTGGATAGTGAGCAAAAATTATTTTAATGCTATTGTTTTTGTTTCTCTTCTTTTAGCTCTTCCTTTTACTTCTATATATTTACATTCTCCATCTATTTTCTCTCTTGTTTATTTTGTGTGATTTGCCATGACAGATTAAAATGTTTCTATTCTGCCCAGCATTTTTGCAGTACAGGCCAAAATTTTACTCTCATAAATCTCATTTCTCTTTTGATCAGAAACTGTATTTGGTTTAATATTCTTTTCAAATTCCATAGGGTTCTATATTTTTTGAAGTATTCGATCAATTTCCATCATTTTAATATTTATTCATGGATCCACCTTATTTACTAGATCTGGAGGCTGTATTTCATTCTGTTTTCCAGTTGATTTACATTATATTCAGTTTTGGGGATTTCTTCTTCAAATTTTTCATACTTTTAGTGGTTTATTTTCCCTTCCTTATTTTTCTTATCACTCACTTATGACTCCCTCAATTTAAATTGTTTCTTTCTTTTTTTTTTTACTTGGGTGATGGATCTCAAAGCATCTGAGAAACTACTCTTACAATGGGAACTTCAGAGTTCATCAGTCTAGGTTTCTGTCCCAACTAACTTTTCAGTGGTGGTCAGATGTTATCCTGGTTCATATTCTTTACGCTTCTAATGCTGTCTTATTCTTAATAGTGCAGAAGGTGGGAGAAGAGTGCTCAGTGAGGCCAGGGCCAATAACAAGTCTTGGATTTTTGTTTGTGTGTTTGAAATTTGTTTTGGAAGTTTTGGTGTTTCAAACAATGGAAACAGTTAAAGTTGCTTTATCTTTGGCACATAACTTTTCTTTTAAAAAGGTCTGTAAGGTCATGGATATCGGAGAAGATGTTTAGTGTGTCATCTCATTGCTCACATGACCTGGACCTTGTTATTTCTTGGACACAGTACTTCATCTCTACAATCCATGCTTTTTCATTACATGTCCCTCATGTCTGCAGTAATCTTTCTACTTTCCTTCAGCTACTAACTTCCTGGCTTCCTTCAAGACTCAGCTCAAATCTTGCTTTCTGAAAAAAGACCTTCCTTGCATTTTCACCTCTACCTTGCCCCCAATACTAGTGCTTTACTTCTGAGATTACTTCCCCTTTGAACTGCGTATAAATTGTTCATATGCATGTATATATACATATATAAACATGCATGTGTATACAGTGCTAAATATGTATTGACATATTATGTATATGAACCTATTATATATGTGTATGTGTTGTATTGCATATATGTATGTGTGTATATGTATGCTTATTTGTATGTGTATGTATATGATAACCACACATACTGAGAACTGACTGATCCCCACCTACTCTCCACCTACTTACCAAGGCCAATGAAGTGATTGGGGCTGACTAATCTTTGTCAATTCCAGGCTCTTGATTGACATATGGACCTCCCCCAAAGTATTCCTTCCCAAAGATTCCCTAACTTTATCCCTGGACTTTAGGTTATCATGTAAAAAAGTCCATTTATATTAAGTAGTTTCTATTTAGAGTTAAGTATACTTAACTCAAGGGAAGTTTCAGAGTTCCCTTTATTCTGTTACCCCATATAAACCCTGTCCTGAGTTCCCATCTTTGAGTATTCTTAGCATTCTTGCTTTGCAATATTCTGAGTTATACCTCCTCTGCCCCGATTAAATACCTTATTTCTACTATATTGTTTCATTAATTTTCAGGTTAATACATATAAACACACATTGTATATACACATACATTATATAGATGCATATATATGCATTTATTTCTATCTAGCGATTCACTTATTCATTCAGTAATTTTTTGTTTATTTGGGAGGGGGTAAATGTTTGAGTCACTGCAAAGACTACACAGCTTCCCTAAGGAAAAATAACCAACTTTCTTCTGGTTAATCCTAGTTCCAGTTGATTGTAGATTTTCGGTTTCTATTTAAAGTATATGCACTTATATGCAAACTCTAGTGGTTGTTCAGCTGTATGACATATCCTGAAAATTGTAGAACAACTGTAAATAGATTTTTAAAAAATGATCTTATACATAGTCATGCCATTGGGAGTTTGTATCATTAAATATAACAGAAAGGTGGAAATCACAATCAGACATAGGATAGAAGAGGTCATAAAAGACAAAATAATCTGTTGTATAAAATTTAATATTTTGTAGTAATATGATATGTATTCACTTAATATTAATATTTAATATAATGTGGTTGGTTGATATTAATGTTTAACATATTAATTTATAATTTATATATAGTATAACCAAATTTATCTTTTATACAAAAGGAATTAATGCATGATTAATGAGAAAAAATAAACATCAAGGAAGGAAAATACTTTATCAAATATTCAATGAATCTTAGATTTGAAAATAACTTAAAATGTCAACTAGTACAACCCCTATCTAAAGAAAAATATCTTTTCCAATGCACTGAACAATTTAATACAAACCAGTTATCCGAAATTTATAATTTGCTCAAATATATTTAATTGTGTCATTCACAAAAAGACAAATTAAAATAATAAACAGCTTTCAAATGCAGAAATAGTAATCAGAAGAAAAAAGTAATCAAAATTAATAATCATTTAAGAAATATAAATAGGTTAGGCACAGGAGACACAGTTGTGAATGACTATAGTAATCTACTCTTTGATAAACCCAAAGACTCCAGCTTCTGGGATAGGAACTCGGAAAAAAAAAAACTGCTGGGAAAACTTGAAGATAGTATGGCAGATACTAGGAATAGACCAACATCTTACACCTTATACAAAAATAAGGTAAAAATGGGTTCAAGATTTAGACATAAAGGGTGATACCATAGATTAATTAGAAGAGGAAGGAATAGTTTACCTCTCAGATATATGGAGAGGAAAATAATTTATGCCCAAACAAAAGATAGAGAATATTATGAAAAGCAAGATGGAAGACTTTGATTACAATAAATTAAAAAGCTTTTGTACAAATAGAAGCAATGTAGCCAAAATTAGAAGGGAGGCAGAAAAATGGGAAATAATTTTTACAGCCCGCATTTCTGATAAAGTCTTATTTCTAAAATATATAAGGAACTAAATCAAATTTATAAGAAACCAAGTCATTCCCCAATTGAGAAATGGTCAAAGGATATGAACAGGAAGTTTTCTGATGAAAAAGTCAAAGTCATATCACCATATGAAAAAATGCTCTAAATCACTTTTGATAAGAGAAATGCAAATTAAAACAACTCTAAGGTACCACCTGACACCTAACACATTGGCTATTATGACAAAAAAAGGAGAATAATAAATGTTTGGAGGAGTTGTGAAAGAATTGGAACACTAATGCATTATTGGTGGAGCTATGAACTGATCCAAGCACTATGGAGAGCAATTGAGAACAATGCCCAAAGGGCTATGGGACTGTTCATACCCTTTGACCCAGTGGTACCACTGCTAGATCGGTATCCCAAAGAGATCATAGAAAAGGGATAAGGACTCACATATACAAAAGTATGTATAGCAACTTTCTTCATGGTGGCAAAGATTTGGAATTTGAGAGAATACCCATCAATAGGGGAATGGCTAAACAAGTAGTGTTATATGAATGCAAAGGAATACTACTGTGCTGTAAGTAATGATGAGCAGGAGGAGTTCAGAGAAACCTGGAAGGACTTACATGAACTGATGCTAACTAAGAGGGGCAGAACCAGGAGAACATTGTACACAGTCAGAGAAACACTGTGTGATGAACAATGGGGATAGACTTGGCTCTTCTCAGCAGTGCAACAATCCAAACCAGTTTCAAAGAATTCATGATAGAAAATGTTCTCAAAATCTAGAAAAAGAACTGCCAATTATAAATGAAGATTGGATCATACTGTTTCTACTTTTGGACTATTTTTCTTTTTCCTTCTTGTTTGAGGTTTTTTCTTTGTGCTCTGATTCTTTTTTTCACAAGATGACTAATATAGAAATATGTTTGATGTGATTGTACATATACAACCTATATCAGACTGCTTTCCATCTTGGGGAGGAGGGAAGTAAGGGAGGGGTGAGAAAAGAAAAATTTAGAACTAAAAATCCAGTGAAAACAAATTTGAAAACTATCCTTACATGTAATATAAGGATATAACATATAATAAAATAACATTTAAAAAGAAATGTAAATAAAAGTGATTATTTCTATGAGGTGTTGCTCTACCAAATTAAAATAATAACTATTTTGTTTGCTTCTGGTGCCATGTTAGGAATGACATTAATAATCTGAAATGTGTCGGGCAGCTAGGTGGTATAGTAGATAGAGCAACGGCCCTGGAGTTCAAATCTGTCTCAGACACTTTACACTTACTAGCTGTGTGACCCTGGGCAAGTCACTTAGCCCCAATGGCCTCACAAAAAAAAGAAAAGAAATTAATAATTTTAAATGTGTGCACAGGAAAGCTATTATATTGTGGAGATTCTGAGGATGTTATGAGAAAAACTGGATAATGTTTATCTTGGGCAAAAATAGTCTTGATGATGAGCATAAGAATAGTTTTCAAAGCTTTGGACCAGAATACACCCTCAGAAGAAGATAATAACAAAGTCAAAGGTCCAACATCTAAAGCTTCCAAAAAAATATAAATTTGTTTAAGGCCATGGAAGCACCCAAGAGGGACTTTGAAGAGAAAGTAGGAGAGATAGAAGGAAGATTTAGAGAGGTGGAGGAAAAAATGGAAAGAGAAATGAGTGATACATGAGAGTCATGAGAGAAAAGTCAACAGCTTGAAAAGCGAAATAGAAAAGGAGATACAAAAGCTGCAAATCCAAATGAATAAAAATAAGTAAAAAAAAGAAAAAAAAGAAAACTAAATCACTAGTATTAAAAGTGAAAAGGGTTAATGCACCACCAATGAAGAGGTAATTAAAGTCATAATCAGGAGTTATTTTGCCTGTCTGCCAATAAATGTGAGAATCTAAGGGATATGAATGTTTACAAAAAAAAATGCCCAGATTACCAGAAAATGAAATAAAATACTTTAACAGCCCCATTTTATTATTCAATATTGTATTATAAATGTAAACTTTAGCAATAAGAGAAGAAAAAGTAATTAAAGGAATTAGAATAGTGAAGGAGGAGATAAAAGTAATACTTTTTGCAGATGATATGGTGGTATACTTAGAGAATTGTAAAGAATCTACTAAAAAAGATTACTTGAAACAATGAATAGCTTTAGCAAAGTTGCAGGATATAAAATAAACCCACACACATCATCAACATTTCTATATATAACCACCAAAGCCCAACAGCAAGAGATAGAAAGAGTCTTATTGAAAGCCTTTGAACCAGGGGCAGCTAGGTGGTGCAGTGGATAGAGCACTGGCCCTGGATTCAGGAAAACCTGAGTTCAAATCCAGCCTCAGATACTTAACACTTACTAGCTGTATGACCCTGGGCAAGTCACTTAACCACAATTGCCTCACAAAAAAAAAAAAAAAAGTCTTTGAGTCAATATGGTGAAAGTGAAACCATGAAGCTACCTGAGCTTTCCAAATTTCCCTCAGAAACAATGCTAAATTAAGCCTCTTAATATATTCTGGAAATGGAAAACCTGCAAAAAGATGGAGTGAAACAATCTTCCAATTTAAGATAACCTAGAAAATATTCAGGAAAAATCTGTTTCATCTGGTTAAAAGGGTAGTAAAACTCAGTGTAGAGAATATCTAGGCAAGCCAGTGTATTTTCCAGGTTTCAGGGGCATACAACAGTAATATCAGCACAATGACTCTGTAGACCTTTAACTTTGTAGGCTTTCTAAGATTTCTTTATTCCTATACTTTCCTTCAAATCCTCTGAAATGCTGAGCTAGCTCTGGCAATGCATGTGTCACCCTCATCATTAATGTGCATAACCCTGGAAAGTACCCTGCCAAGATAAATGAAATTATCCCCAAAATTCAAAATTTCTCTATTTGCTGTAACCAAAGGTTCTACATTTAGATGGTGTGGTGATGACTTGTGGAGAGGCTTTGTTTTCTTGTTTCTAATTGATAAGCCAAAATTAGCACAAGAAGATAATTGATTAATATTTTGTTGCATCTCAGCTTCAGAGGCTACATTGAGTGTACAATCATCTGCAAACCAAAAAATCTTATAGCAGCTCCATGACTATATTAGTCTGGGCTTGTAGTCTTTTAAAGTTAAATGATTTATCATCAGTAGTTGAATGTAATATTGAATAAAATATTTTGTTTATAGAAGATAAAATAATAATTTTTTAAAATAGAGAAAAAATAACTATGGTCAATATAAAATACTTGGGAGTCTACCTCTCAAGACAAACACAGTAATATATGAACTATGAAACACTTTTCACAAAAATAAAGTCAGATCTAAATAATTGGAAAAATATTAATTAGATAGGCAGTCAATATAATAAAAATGATAATCCTACCTAAGTTTATTTATTTATTAAGTTATATACCAGCCAAACTATCAAAAATATTTTATAGAGCTAAAAAAATGATAAAATCCATTTGAAAAAAAATGGTCAAGGATATCAGGGGAATCAATGAAAAAAAATACAAAAGAAGGTGGTCTAGCACTACCAGATCTCAAGCTGAAGTATAAATCAGTAATTATCAAAACAATCTAGTACTGGCTAAGAAATAGAGAGATAAATCAGTTGGAATAGAATAGATAGAAACAACAATATGGTAAATGACAATAGTAATCGAGTATATAATAAATCCAAAGATAGAAGCTTTAGGAATAAAAACTACCTTTTTATCAAAAACTGCTGGGAAAACCAGAAAGCAGTATGACTTAACTAGAAACTAACATCTTATACCATATACTAAAATAAGGTCAATATGGGTGCATGATTTACAAATAAAGGGTGATATCTTAAGAAAGTTAAAGTAGTTTGGAATTATCTATCTGTCAGATTTATGCACAGGGGAAGAATTTAAGACCAAAGATGATATAGAGAATAAAATTAAATGTAAAACAGATCAGTTTGTTTACATAAAATTAAAAAGCCTGGGTAAAAACAAAACTAATGTAACCAAGATTACAAGGCAAGTAGAAAATTTGGAAATAATTTTTGAAACAAATATCTCTGGGGGCAGTTAGGTGGAGCAGTGGATAAAGCACTGGCCCTGGATTCAGGAGGACCTCAGTTCAAATCCAGCCTCAGACACTTGACACTTACTAGTTGTGTGAACCTGGGCAAGTCACTTAACCCTTATTGCCCTGTCCCCCCAAAAAAAGAAACAAAATATTTCTGATAAAGGCCTAATTTCTCAAATATATGAAGAACTTCAACAAATTTTTAAAAATACAAGTCATTACCCAATTGGTAAATGGTCAAAAGATCTGAACAGTTTTCAGACAAAGAAATCAAAGTTATCAATAACCTTATGAAAAATGCTCTAGATGATTATTGATCAGAGAAATGCAGATTAAATCAACTCTGACATATCACCATACACCTATTAGAATGGCAAATATAACAGGAATGGAAAATATTGGTCATTGGAGGGGTTGTGGGAAAACTGGGATGCTAATACACTTTTGGTGGAGTGGTGAAAAGATTCAACTGTTCTGGAGAGCAATTTGGAACTATGACCAAAGGGGTATGGAATTGTGCATACCCTTTGATCCAGCAATACTATTACTTGATTTAAATCACAAAGACATCCCCCAAAAGAGAAAAAGACCAATTTGCACAGAAAATATTCATAGGAGCTCTTTTTATGGTAGCTAAAAATTGGAAATCAAATGTATTCCCATCAGTTGGGGAATGGCTAAACAAACTGTAGTATATGGTGGAATGTTGTGGTGAAATGACAAACAGGATGACTTCAAAAAGGCTGGAAAGAAATGTATGAAATGATGTATTGGGAATTGAGCAGAACCAAGAGAACACTGTACACAGATACAGCAATATTGTTCGATGAAGAATTGTAAATGAATGTACTGTTCTCAACACTACCATAATCCAAGATAATCCCAAAACAATATTGATGAAACAGACTGAAGCATGCTATTTTTCACATTCTTTCATTAAGTGATAAGTATGGTGATGTTTTGCATGATCATATAAGTATAACACATAATAGATTGTTTCCCAACTTGGGAAGGTGTGAGGGGAGGAGGGAAGGAGGGATAGATATTGGAACAGAAAAATATAAATAAAAATGTTTAACCTAAAAAAAAAAAAAAGAAGGTGAGGGAGGGGTGTGCTGGGAAGGGTACAGTATATATATATATATATATATATATATATATATATATATATATATATATATATATATATATGTGTGTGTGTGTGTGTGTGTATATAAACACATATATACATATATATGTATATATACATATATACATACACACGAATATATGTTTTGCATACATGAGTTATTTAGGTCTTATTTATTTAGTACTTGATACTTATTTATATAATAATAATATTTAAATAAATTTGTCATATTATTTATATAAATTCATATGTATATGTTATTTATAAAAGTTATTTACCAGTATTAAAAAAAGTAAACTTCCTGTTTATTTAAAAAAAAGGAAGAAGAGGAAGGATTAAAAATACTAAGTTATATGTATTAAATACATTTAGGTATATCTAAATGTAATAAAATGGAAAATATACATTATATATGCCATATGTGTATGTATGTATATGTTATATCTATGTTTGATATATGCATAAAATTTAATTATATATCACAAACACACGTATCCCTTCTCAGAATATTTTATAAATTACTTTAACTAAAAAATTAAAAATGAATTCTAACTTAATTTAAATATTTTTCTTCAAAAAATTTGTAAGTGAAGCAAATGCTAAATTTCCCTTAGAAGGTAATAAAAATAAAGATGAAATTTTTCCCCTTGATTTTTCTAACTTTATTTCAGTTTACCCACCCCCTGAAACCTATCCATGCACTCCCAGGGGGACCTCAGGTTAAGAATCTCTGACCTATGGGATGATTAAATTCTTGTTAAGAGAATAGTTCCTAGAAAAGACAGCTTTTGAAATAATACATTTGCAAAAAAGAAAATATAGAAAAACATAAAAAATAACTTTGAATGTGAATGGATTAAACAATTTAATAAAATGAAGAGAGGAATGACAGATTTAATAAGAAAATAAAACTCTACAGTCCCTTGTTCATAAGAAGTAAAGAGAAACAAAAACTTAAACTGGGGTTGGAAAATATTTTTATGAAATATGTTAATTAACCAATATTTGCCATCATGTTATCAAGGCAAAATCAATATTCCAAAAATAAAAATGGACAAACAAGGGAACTATATTATGATGAAATGATAACAAATATCAACATTATATAAATTGAGACACTCCAAATGTCTTAAGTTCCAAATTCACAAAGGAAACATTTTCTGAGTTTAAGAAGACATAACTAATAATACAGTAGGGCTAATAGACTTCAACATGCCTACATCAGTTTGGGAGAAGTCTATGAGAAAGATATACAAAGGGAAAATAGGAAAATGAACTAATTTCTGGAGAAACTAGAGTTAACAGATTATTGCATCTTCTAAAGAAGATGGAAACAAAATACACACACATCTATATGTGTGTGCATGTTTCTCTATTACACATGGGACTTTTGTGGAAAAAAAAAAAACATGACCATGTTCTTGTGCACAGAGATATTGCAAGCAAATATAAAAAGGCAAAAATTATGAATATAACCTATAGGGACTATAATGCAATAAGAAAAGAAATTGGTTTAAGGACCACAAACAAAAGATACAGACCCAAATGAAGAATTAAAAATGAAAACATAAATGACAATTTGGAATAAATAAGAAATTATAGAAAAATTAATTATCATGTAAACATTATAATGATGAAATAATATGACAAAATTTCTAGAATGCAGATAAAGAAATATTTGGTGGAAAAAATATCATAGCCTTACAGCCATAGAGGAACAACATATAAAAAGAAAAAAATAAACAATGCAAAATTCATTTTCAGAATTAGAGAATTGACCATGAACAAAACTAAAAGTAACACAAAAAGATATTAAAATTGAATGAAATACATAAATTGGAAATAAAATATAGAAATTATGAATAAAACTAAAAGTTGTGTAAAAAGGACTAATACAATAGATAAATTCCTACATAATTTGTGTAAAAAGAAGAGAACAGAAAAACAAAGTAGTAAGTAGGCTAGGTAAAATCACAACAACAACAACAAAAAAGAAGAAATTTAGAAAAAAATCAGAACTTATTTTGTACAATTATCTGCTAAGAAAACAGAGAATATAAAAACAATAGAGAAACATTTTCAAAAATATAAAATGCCCAGACCATCAGAAGACCTAGTAGAAATTTTATCCATTACCAGAACAGAAAATATATCTAGCTATAAAGGAACTACTAAAATAAAATCATTCTGAACCTGATGGAATCATAGGAGAATCCTATCAAGCTTCTTAAAGAATAGTTAGTAGACATAGTTTACAAATTATTCTCAAATATTGAGAAAGACACCTACTAGAATCCTTATATGAGACAACATAGTCCTAATATCTAAATAAGGCAAAGTTAAAATATAGGCATATATCATTAACGGATTATGACAAATATTTTTAGTAAAAATTTACCTAACAGATTATAGATATTCATCCAAGAAATCATTTGTTATATTCAATTGGGATTTTCATCAGAGATTCATGGATGGTTCAACATTAGGAAAACAATCAACATAATTAATCTTATTAAGATCCAAAATATCTCAAACCACATTATCATCTCAATAGATGCAATAAAAAAGCCTTTGACAAAATACAACATTCTTTTATGCTAAGAATCCTATGTGTCGAGATAACGGGATATGGTAGATAAGGGAATTTAGCAGATACTCAAAGGCCCACCTGGAGATTAATCTAAACTGAATGAATTAAGTGAGAGTTATTGACTGCTGATTTGCCTACTTCCAGTTAACTAGATTGTAAGCACATATTGCTGACCCTTAAGAGGCTATTGTTCTCAGAAGCTAAAAACTTTGAACTTTACATAGAGACCAGCTTCAGGTGCAGTGAAAGAATGAATTTGAATGATGGTAGCCAATCAGCTTGAAGAACCTCTGATTTCTGGAAGGAGAACATGAAGGAGGGAGTTCACGCTGGAGGAGGACTTCTTCCTCTTTTGGTTTGAGACATTGGCCAAGTGGGCTGGTAGGAAAGCTAGGATTTCCATGCTATAAGAAATCTGTTCTTAATCTTTCTTTCTCTTTACTATCTTATATCTTTTAATAAACCCTTAAAAAGCCTAAACTCATTTATCAGTGATTTTATCCAGTTTCCCCAAAAAACTGGTGGGACAGATTAGAACCCACATTTAGAATTTTAAAATACACACCTACAAAGTTTAAAGATAGAAAGATCTTTTCTTAAGATCATAAACCACATTTATCTAAAACTAAAAGCAAACATATGCATTTGGGGGTATTTTAGAACATTTACAATAAATAGAGTTATGAAGGAAAAATGATTAATTTTCCCATTATTATTTGAAGTACTACCACAAATGTCAGCAAAAGAAGTAAGATTTTTTAAAAAATTAAATTTTTAAAAAAATCATGTAAAGAGGGGATAAAACTATCCCTGTTTTGGGGCAGCTAGGTGGTGCAGTGGATAGAGCACCAGCCCTGGAGTCAGGAGTACTTGAGTTCAAATCTGGCTTCAGACACTTAACACTTACTAGCTGTGTGACCCTGGACAAGTCACTTAACCCCAATTGCCTCACTAAAAACAAACCACAAAAAACCTATACCTGTTTTATGGTTTTACTTGGAAAAGCAAACGAAGTCATCAAAGTTACTAATTAAGCAAATTAAGAGCTTCAACAATGTTGCTAGTTTACAAAATAAATCCTCAGAAAATGATATCTTTAAATTATAATCAAAAAAGAAATGAAGCAATAATAGAAAGTGATATCCCATTCCAAGTAACTACACAATGCATAAAATATCTGGGGATGAACTCTTAAAGCACATACACAAAAAAGGCTTATGTAGATTCAATTTCAAATCACTTTTTAAAGAATTAAAGGGGGCAGCTAGATGGCACAGTGGAGAGAGCACCAGCCCTGGAGTCAGGAGTACCTGAGTTCAAATCCAGCCTCAGACACTTAATACTTACTAGCTGTGTGACCCTGGCAAGTCACTTAACCCCAATTGCCTCACTAAAAAAAAAAAAAAAAAAAGAATTAACAGGGAGCCAAGATGGCACAGGAAAGGCAGTGAATTGCCTGAATTCTTCCCAATACCCCTCACAATACCTTTAAATAATTACATAAGATAATTCCTGGAGCAACAAAACCCACAGGACAGAGTGAAATTTTTTTATAGTAAAAGACAACTTAGAAGGTTATCAGTAAATGTCTGTTACATCAGATAAGAGTGCAGTCCAACCCTGAGCAGACTGCCACAGCACAGATCCAACTCCATCACAGACCCAGCACCAGCTGAACCTAGAAAGTTTCTATGGTGACAAGGAAGATCAAAATACACCCTAAGAAGAAGATGTCAAAGTCAAAGTTCTGACATCCATAGCTTCCAAGAAAGATATGAATTGGTCTGAGGCTGGATTTGAACTCAGGTCCTCCTGAATCCAGGGTCAGTGCTTTATCCACTGCACCACCTAGCTGCCCCCCCACTTAAGCATTTTTGATGTGATAAAATAATGGAATTTGACAGATGCTCAGGGGTCCCACCTGACTGATTTAGTATTCTTTGAGAAACTGACTACCTACTTGGGATGACCAGATATAGGCCATATCTGGCCTGCCCTGAGTGATGAATACTGCTGACATCCGTAGGGTGACCACTGTCCACCATCTATTTTGAATGACCTCCCATTTAGGAGAGGGAGAGAAAAGGTAGAAAAGAGAATGCTGAGGCTGGGAGCGCTCTCTTTCCTGTTGGTGAGCTTCTGAGCGTGGACTAGAGAGGGGCTGCACAGCTGATTCCCATAGAAACTATGGACCCCAGGTGGTACGTTCATAGAAACAAGGCCATCTTTTCAAATTAGCTGAGCTGGAAGCAAGTTTGGGGATTGAGTCAGTCTTTGCTACAGCCAGGGAACTTATCCATTTTTCTCTTCCCCATTCCCTTGTCACTGGCTTTATTAATTTCACCTTTGCTGTATATTTTATTCCCATTAATAAAACCTGATTTGTTTGTGGAAAAGAGCCTATTAATCTCATTTCTTATTGTCCTGGGAGAAAAACTAAAAGAGGCAGTTTGGAATGGAGGAAACTTTAGTCCTAGATGTCCCTCATTATTTTCTGAACCCCAATATTATGGCAAGCCACTCAAATAACTCTCCCCATATTAAATTTGGCCCCTATATTGATGAAAAGATCTGAGTTTAATGGAACATTTGACTTTCAAATACAAGACCCTAGAGAAGCATAAAAATGTAAACAGGAAAAAGAAATCATGAAGGATATCAAAAGGTAAAACTGTTTCCATTCCTCCATTATACTTGTAACTCCTAAGAACTTTCTCATTATTAGGACAGCTGAATGGCATAAATTTCAACAGAGGGCATAGGTGTAAATTGAATATGAGGGGATGATATCTTAAAAAAATAAAATTAAGGAGTGAGAGGAATGAGCTAGGAGAAAGGGAAAGGCAGAGATGAAATGGGTAAAATATCACATGTAAAATAATGCTTATAGAATGGAGGGGAAGATGGGCAATTTAATGGGGAGTGATTGAACCTTACCCTCATCAGAATTGGCTCAAAGAGGGAATAACATACACACTCAATTGGGTATAATAATCTATCTTACCCTGCACCAAAGTTGGAGGGGAAGGGGATAAGGGGGTTGAATCAAAGAAGGGAGGGCAAATTGAGGGTCATAGTCAGAAGCAAAACATTTTTGAGGAGGGATAGCATGAGAGAAGATAGAAAATATAGTAGATATCATGGGGAGGGAATAGGGTGGAGGGAAATGCATTTCTCAATAGTAACTGTGAAAAAATCTGAGGCAAGTTTGTCTGACAGTCCTCAGTTCTCAAACACATACAGAATTGATTCAAATTTGTTAAAATAAGAGCCATTACCCAATTGCTAGATGATTAAAAGATATGAAGCTTTCAAATGAAATAAAAAAGCTACCCATAGCCATATTAAAAAAAATGTAACTCACTATTGATTGGAGAGAGGCAGGTCAAAACAATTCTGGGGTACTTTGTCATACCTGTTGGATTGGATAATAAGACAGCAGAGGAAAATGACAAATATTGTAGGGGATACTGGGGAAATGAGGCATTGATATACTCTTTGTAAAGTGGTAAACTGATTCAAATATTCTGTAGAACTATTTGAAACTATGCCCATAGGGCTATAAAACCATGCATACTCTTTGAACTAGTAATACAATTACCAGGTCTGCATCCAAAAAGAGATTGAAAAAAAGTTGAATTCTAAGTTGTTTAGATGCCAGTCAATTGGGGAATGGCTGAACAAATTTTTGAATGAAATTATGATCGAACACTCTTGTACTATAAGAAACAATGAACAGGATCTATCAGAAAAACCTGGAAAGAATTGCATGAGCTGATGAAAAATGAAATTTACTGTATACAAAATAACAGCAATATTGTAAGATGGTATGCTGTGAATGACTTATTTTCAGAAACGCAGTCATCCAAGATAACTCTGAAGGACTCATGAAAAATGCAATAAATCACCGGAGAAAGAACTAATGGCGTTTGAATCATAACTTTTTAGTTCCTTTTTCTAAAGTTTTTTGTCTGTTTTCTTTCACAACCTGACTAATGTGGAAATGTTTTTCATGACTACACATGTATAACATATTGAATTGCTTGAGTTCTTGAGGGCATGTGAGGAGGGAGGGAAGAATAGAATTTGGAAGAGACAGTTTTACAAATTGACATTTTAATTTGTTTTTTTTTAATTTTTATTTATTTATTTATTTATTCATTCATTCATTCATTCATTCATTCATTCATTTATTTATTTATTTTTAAGGGCAATGGGGGTTAAGTGACTTGCCCAGGGTCACACAGCTACTTAAGTGTCAAGTGTCTGAGGGTGGATTTGAACTCAGGTCCTACTGAATTCAAGGCCAGTACTTTATCCACTGCGCCATCTAGCTGCCCCTTTAATTTGTTTTTACATTTTATTTGGGAAAAAATAAATTTCCATATAAATTAAAAAACAAAAAAATTAAGAAACAACCTAAATAAATCTTGATATTTTCTCTGATCATTACTAGGCCATGTCAATACAAAAAGAAAAAATAAAACTATCAAAATTAATTCATATTTTAATGATATTCCAATCAGTACGATATTTGACCAATTTAAATAAAATAATTTTTTAAAATTACTTAGAAAAACAAAAGTTAAGATGAATGAGGGCTATCATTTATAAACCACAAACAGCACTATAAAGTTATCACAACTATGTGGCATTGATTAAAAAGTGGCGAGATAGATTGATTTATCAGACTAGATAATGGAGATTCAGAAGCAATAGAACTCAATTACTCAGTGCTTGGTAAAGAAAAAAAAAACAATGTAATAAAACTGCTGGAAAAACCAGAAAGTGGTATGGCAGAAATGAGAATTTGATTAATACTTTTTTTTAGCATAGTATACAATTCAATCCAAATAAATGTGACCTTACATATCATTATAAAAAATGGAAGAAAAAAAAATCACGTACTGCTCACAGCTATAGGTAAGAGATATAATGTTAACCAAATAGATAACTTTGAATACTTGAAAGTGAAAAACTTCTAACACTCTTAATGTGTCTAGTCTATGAAGATAGGAGGTTGGTTGGTGAAACAAAAATCTTTTCATCAAATTTTTCTGAGAAGGGTTTGGTATTTGAGATATGTTAAAAAAAATAAAAAAAAACATGTCTAATAGCTATTCCACAATAGATAAATGGTTAAAGAATATGAACATTCAGTTCTTAAAAGAACTACAAATTTTTCACAATCCACATGAAAAACTGTTCATAATGCTGACTGATGAAAGGAACAGAAATGAAAACAACCCTGAGGTTTTAGCTTATACACTGAAAATTGGCAAAAAATGACAAAAAAACCATAATCAATGTTGGAAAACCTGTGGTGATACAGGCACATTAAAATATTGTTGGTGAAGCTGTTTTGGAAAATGCTTTGTAATTAAGGAAATAATGTGTCTAAAATGTCCAAACTATTTGAATCAGAGACTCAACTACTAGCCTTTTCCCCATAGGAAACACCAACAACAAAAACTCCCCAATATACTGCAAAATATTTATAACAGTGCTTTTTGTTATATCTAAGAATTAGAAACAGAATAGATGCCCATCAATTAGGAGATGGCTAAACAACTTGTGGTATAATATTATAATGAAATATTTCTATAATGTATGAATATAAAATGTGTATGATAAATATAAAAAAACATAGAAATATGTGTACAAACTCATGAAAAGTGAAATAAGGAGAGTGAGGGAAACAAGACACATATTAACCATCATGTTGTTAATTAAAATAAAATTACACACCAAAAACAATCAAAAATAAATGTAACAGAGGCAGCTAGTTGGTACAGTGGATAAAGCACCAACCCTGGATTCATGAGGACCTGAATTCAAATCTGGCCTCAGACACTTGACATTTACTAGCTGCGTGACCCTGGGCAAGTCAAGCAACCCCCATTGCCTCGCCAAAATAAATAAATAAATAAACAAATAAATAAATACATAAATGAAATAAAAAAGTTACAGAATTAAAAAGATCAAGCAGAACTTGAATGTAAAGTTATGAAAAGACATATTCATGCTACCCCATCGTGAAAATGGGAAGTCTACAGGTGTAACACATTATACATGCTTTCAGACTTTCTCAATGTATCACACACTGATTTTTTCATTTCAAAAGCAAAACCTACTTTATATGGGATGACTCTTAGGGAAGTAGATTGGGTAGAATGTATACAGAGGATTATGTGGTAAAATGAGAAATGGAAAACAACCATTAAAAATATATATATATATATATATATATATATATATATATTAAAGAAATAAAGTCAGTGTAGCTTCATCATAACAAAGGAAAGTAAATAAATCAAACCATTCTTCTTACTATGTGTAAGAAAACTACAAAGGCAGAAAATTTGGAAGAATTTTTTTAGCCAAACAGAGAATTTTACATTTGATCCTAGAGGAAATTGGAAATTAATGGAAATAATAAGTATGGGATTAAGGTGATATGGCACAAAGGAACTGATTTCTGTGTGAAAATAGATCATATGGAAGATAGAAATGACAAGATTAGAGAACAATTTGGATATGTTGAGTGAATTTCGATTCTAGGTAACTAGGTGGATTTTTTAATCTTAAAAACAATAGAGGATGCAGTAGAGATAAGATGGCAAAGAAGAGACTGTGACTCCTGCAAGCTCCAAATAGACCCATCCACTCAATCCCAAATAATGTCTTAAAAAAAAAAACAAACAAACAAAAACAGAGCAGCCTAACTCACATAAGAATAGAGTGAGAGTATTTTCCAGACAAAGACTTCAACTGGGACCACAAGCTGTTCAGACTGAGAGAGGAGCTCAGTGAGGTCCAGACCCAGCCAGCAACAGAAAATGTCTCAAGCACTTCTGAGTCTTGGATGCTGCCAATTCTTCTGATGCTCACCTCACAGACCTGTTGGCTGGGGTGAAGTGGCTGCAGTCTCTGCTAGAGTTGGGACAAAGCGCTCTGGTTCTGAATGAGTGGGCCAAATTAGGATTGAACAAATGGAAGCTAGGGAATTTATGTGAAACCAAGACCCAGTAAAGCAAATCCAATTGAATTTTTTTAAAAAAGAGGGCAATATTAAATATCTCCTTGGAAAAAGAGCTGACCTGGAAAATAGATCCAGGACAGAGCATTTAAAAATCATTGGACTACTTAAAACCATTTACAAAATAAGAGTTTAGATATCTTCTTCCAAGAAATTATCAGGGAAAATTGCCCTGATATTTTAGAAGCAGAAGGTAAAAAATGAATTGAAAGAATCCACCAATCACCTCCTGAAAGAAATTCCAAAAGGCAAACTTCCAGGGATATGATAGCCAAATATCAGAGATCCGAGGTCAAGGAAAAAATATTGCAAGCAGCTAGAAAAAAGGAATTCAAATACCGTGGAGCTACAGTAAGGATAACACAAGATCTAAGAAATCATTGATAAATTTAAATTAAACAGTTTCAGTGAGAAAAGTATAAGAGGAGAACAATAAAAGAAATTAGATATTGATAGATTTCTCAAGGAGTTTGGCCATGAGACAAAGGAGAAAATTAGAATAAAAGTTAGACACAATGATCAGATCTTGTGAAAAAAAAAATACAGAAGCACTTTGAGAAATGATGACTTGGAACTAACATCTTAGAAGTTCAATCCTTACTTCCCCCATTCCAAAGTCTTTCTTCATAAGATAGTCGACTATCCTTGGTCCTTGTCAGGGCTATAAACTTATAAGATAATTCCCTAGGCCTTCTTCAAGGACATAAAATTCTTGAAATCTTTGTAAGATAAAAATGACCCTTTAAATCCTTGTTAGGGCAATAAAAATTTGGTTTGGGATGAGGATTCCCAATTTGTTCTTTTAAGAAGAAAGAACTTTTTTAGCTAGAAAGTCTATTCCCCTGTTTTAAAGAGTATGGGCAGTATTTGAATAATTAGCCCAAGGTTGAAGAGGGGGGTGGTCCAATATCAGCCCTTAATTTTGACATAACCTATGCCCAATTTAAGTTAACCAATCAGAAGACATCACTAAGGAACATTTCCTCTTTGAAGAGCATATAATATACACCACCACCACCATAAGAAGTTTTTGGTTTGACAGAGACAGCCCATAAAAATCCTTTTATTAGTAACCTTCCAGCATATTAATAAAGTTACTGAATTACCCAGAATGCATGTCTCTAATATTTTTAGTCATTACAACTCATATAGAGAATTACATGTGGTTTTATATGCTAATTTTAGTTTATATACAAATATTTGCATATAAAATCATTTAAGTGTACATATAAATATGTAGATATGTATCTTCTATCTATGCAGATAGTTTGACAGATAGATTGATCTGTATTGTTGATGCTGTTTTGAAGTTGTCTGATCATATATTGAGCAACCTAATTTGGATTTTGTACATATTGAGATTCAGCATTTTCATGTAAGATAGGATTATATATTTAGACATGGAAATTAACTATAGATGTTGAACATGAGACTCAGGTTAAATGACTTTCCCAAAGGTACATAAGTAGGCAGTGTTAGTGTAGGAATTAAGATCAGAATGAGACACCAAGTTCTTTCACCACAAAGCCAGAGTGTCATCCTGTTTCCTGTCATAATTCACATGCATTTATGTCTTTCTTTCCTACCATTCTACTGATGTACTTGTGTGAGTGCATATGTGTATGTATATGTGTGTATACTTGCCTGTATGTTTACATGTGTATACATGCATATTTGTTTGCATGTATATTCATATATACACATGTATATGTATAGGCATATGAGTATGTGTCTACATATGTGTATGTGCATGCATATGCATGTGAATGTGTATATATGTATGTGTGCGCATGTGTTTATTCATATACATATGCATGGATATGGGTATTAGTATGCATGAGCATATGCAAATTCATATGCATGTATATGTATCCCTATACATATACGTATATGTATATGTATGTTTGAAGTCTTCTCTCATAGAACAGAAGCTTCTTAAAGGAGAAAAACAACTTCTTTTTCTTTTTGCTTTTGCCTCTATCTGCAGTACCTAGGAAAGTATCTGGTAAATAGGAGGTATTTAATAAATGCTAATAAGTTACTGATTGAATTATGCTTAATATTAAATGGATTTTAGATTATTTTCAATATTTTTTGTTCTATTAAGCAACTTCATTATGAATAGGGAAGAGTTCCACAATTATTTAAGTGAATATTGTTTCATAGTTGTATTTAAGTCCTTTTAGTATCTTGGAAGAATAAGCGCCAAAAAATTTATGAAATTTCCCATTTTTTATTTTTTTTTTTTTAGTGAGGCAATTGGGGTAAGTGTTAAGTGTCTGAGGCCGGATTTGAACTTAGGTCCTCCTGATTCCAGGGCTGGTGCTCTATCCACTGTGCCACCTAGTTGCCCCCCATTATATTAAAGATAATTTTTCTTTCTAGCTTTTCATCCTAACTTTTGTTAACAGAAAGCAGCAATATTGTGTGTATCTGTATATGTGGATTAATATTGCATGTACTAATATTATGGAAATATAAACATTTTTGTTTAATTTCTTCATGAATTATTTCTTTTTTTCTAAGCAAATCCTTCCATTGCCAATAGTTAGGGGTAGGGGCGGCTAGGTGCCGCAGTGGATAAAGCACTGGCCGTGGATTCAGGAGGACCTGAATTCAAATCTGGGCTCAGACACTTGACACTTACTAGCTGTGTGACCCTGGGCAAGTCACTTAACCCCAATTGCCCCCCCAAAAAATAGTTAGGGGTAATTTTGTCTCCTCTTTGCCAATGTGTGTTCCCTAAATTTATTTCTTTTTGCTTATTTCTAGAGTAGACATTTCTAGTGCAATATCAAATAAAACATGCTTATTTCAGCTCCCAACATACTGGAGAAGTTTCTAATGTTTCTCTATTACCAAAAATGTTTTCTGCATTTAAAAATAAATATTTCTGATTTTATTACTGTCTCACATTACTAAGATTTTAACTTTTTAGCCTATGATACATTTTGTTGAAGCATTTTTCTGAAACTTTTGATAAATTCATACACATATATGTGTAATACATTTATGCATTTATGTGTATATACACACATATATTTATGTGTGTGTATGTGAATATGAATATATATGCATATGTATATATACACAATATACATTATGTGTATATTGTACATGTATATGTGTATATATTTGAGTGTATATCTATGCATATATATACATATGCATATGTGTACATGCACATATTCACATGTTATATACTATACATCCACGTACATGTATATTCATGCTCAGGAAAATACATCTGCATGATGCACGCATGTATACATACATGTATGTGCACACATATGTGTATGCATTTGCATAGGCATATTGTGTAGATAGATAGATAGATAGATAGATAGATAGATAGATAGATAGATAGATAGATAGATAGATAAAATGAACTTAATTTAGTTTTTAATATTCTACCATACCTGAATATTTGCTGCAATTTTGTCATGATTTAAGGGAATACTGTTTTATTTTTATTAAATAACTATAGGTCTCCAGTTTTGTTTCCCCTTTTCTTTTTTAACTAACTAGGTTTCACCAGAGAAAAAAGGGGAATAGGAGAAAAAACAACATTAAAAATTCCTACAGTAGACAATCTCAGAGGTCCTTCCTAAGTTGACATCTATTATTTTATGTGATACTATGACATTTGAAAAAATATTTACATTGTACTTAATTTTTTCTCAGCTCCGTAAGATTTTGCTTATTGGTAAAGGAATTTCAGTCTTCAGTAAGTAAAATGGTGTTAAGAGGTTCATGTTGGCCTCTTAAAAAAAATCATACTCCATAGATTTCTGATATATAAGAAAGTATATAGACCAAAACAAAAAGTGAGCTTGGAAGCTGATGACACTTTTAATACAGGCAGCAAAGAAACACCATCAACCTAATGAACAAATGACCAGGGAGAAAGTCAGGGCAGAGAGATAAGAGAAAATAAAGTGTAACCCTTGAGTCATAAGTAGTTTTGTAACAAAATAAAAGGACTACCATGGCAAAACAATCTGTCAGTTAATAAAAAAGTAATATGAGAGTAGGAAGGTCAATGAGGACAGTACTTATGACATATAGCAGGTTCTATAGCTAAGTAGCACCTGAAAACTGGAAGACTGAGTACAGGAGCATAGACAGGTATGGAGGCAGGCCATCCCTCTAGTAGCTAAAACTCAGAAATACAAATAAGAAATATGATGACTTTGATATCTAAAGGAATCTGAATGGAATTTCAATTTTTACCATGGTCTTTTCTTACATGCCTGGCACTGGGAAAACCTTCTGACAAATTCAAAATGATCTCAAATCACAGGTGAGTCCTTGATAGTGACAGTTATCATGAATAGAACTCTAGAGCTCTCATATATGTGCAAACACTCAAATGGATCTTTAATTTCATAAGGTGGATTGTTTTACACAACGCAGATCATAATGCATTGACATCTGCCAAATTTTTGCAATTCCTGACTCTGTATTCTCATAGGTTTACTACAATTGACCCTGAATAAATTCCTCACATTCTCTTAATATCTTGTATATAAAAATGGAGAACATCCCCATTCATCAATTACTCCTCAAACTTACCACATGACTTTCACATCATTTTTTCTGCATTTCTACAGATTGTACTTTTTGATAACATTCTTATAATTTCTAAGAACATGTAGATAGATATCTATTGATTAGTTGTTTGAATAAATGATAGATACAAAGAGACATATACATAGCTAAACATGTACTTATGTGATAGAAGGAATGAGTGTTTATGTAGGATCTACTATGAATCAGGTACTGTGCTAAACATTTGATCAATACTCTCATTTATATTCAAAATAACACTGTGAGGTAGATGCTATTATTAATCCTCTTTTATAATTGAGGAAACTGAGATAGGAAATAACTGACTCGTCCAAAGGCTCACATCTAGTATCTGAGGCAGGATTTGAATTCAAGTCTTGACTCTAATATATATATATATATATATATATATATATATATGTACATATATATGTATATATATGTATATGTGTGTGTGTGTGTATATATATATATATATATATATATGTAATTACACATTTTGATAATGCCATGTGGCATTTATATAATGCTTGAAGGTTTTCAAAGTGCTTTACAAATATATTTTTATCCTCACAGCAACTCTGGGAGGTAAATAATTTTGTTATCCCCATTTTACACATGAAGAATCAGCAAACTAGAGGTTAAGTAACTTGGGTCACACAAATAGAAATGGAGGCAAAATTTCAACTCAGATCTTCATGATACTATATCTAACTCTCTATCCCCTGCAACACTTGGCTGCCTAAATAGTGTATATATATCTTTCTATCTATTCCAAAATTTCACCTCAATTTGAGAAGGCAGGAACACTGAGAGGTTAAGTGACTTACACAGGTAGTGCACTATCTAACATATCCTATCTCTAACATATATCTCATTGTGTCTATCTCTCTCCCTCTTTCTATAACTTTGTCTCTATTAATGTTTCTCCCTTTCTAACTCTTTTTATCTATAACTCACCCCATGTTTTGCATAATTACAAAAACACAATGAAACAAGTCCAGAATTAAAAAGGAAGAGGAGGGTTGGTCAGATTTCCTTGGAGAAATTATAGTCTCTTTTTAAATACTGAAAAATTCTCTCTGAAACAGAGATTCATACTTTTTAATGCCCGTATTCTTCTAATGAATTTCTTGTATTATTGTGTGTAGTAGAACACTACAGAGTAGAAGTGAGAAATGAGATCTCTACAGAGCTACTATTAGAGAACGTTTTCATCTAAATCTAGAATGTAGAGCAATAAACATTCTAAAGAGAAATTTAAAAAAAAAAAGAAGTAACACTAAAAGAATCATTATCTAGTCAATTGCTAGATTACATCACCAAACGTTTTAAGGTGGAGATTTGGCACTTTAAAGCTATTCCAAAATTTGGATTTTTTCCAGAATTACATATAAATGCCACTCATATATTGAGATTCTATGGGTAGGAAATCAATCTGGCCTGAGTTGTGCCTGTGAAAACAAATCAGTTTTTCTTGGCTTCTCTGTTGTAGCTGGTGTGTTTGAACTTGTCTATAATCTTTTCTTTCTCATCCCCTTCTACCCCAGATTCTAAATTCTCTAAAGTAAATGAACGTTTTTCCTATGAACTTTATAACTTTCCTTAGCCCTCAATACAAAATTTAGGATATGTGGACAGACTAATTTTATAGACTAATTTGATCAATCCATCCAAAAGAATTTATTAAGTACCTTCTATGTCCCAGATATGGTTCTCAGCACCTAGGATACAATCCAAAACTAAGATGTTACCTCAAAAATTTTGCTGTCAGGAGTCAGAGCCAAGATGAGAGAGAGAAGCCAACAAGTTGCCTAAGCTCTCCTTCCATTCTCTCAAAAATAACACTAAATCAGGGGCAGCTAGGTGGCGCAGTGGATAGAGCACCAGCCCTGGAGTCAGGAGTACCTGAGTTCAAATCCAGCCTCAGACACTTAACACTTACTAGCTGTGTGATCCTGGGCAAGTCACTTAACCCCAATTGCCTCACTAAAAAATAAAAAATAATAATAATAATAATAAATCAAGCCTCTAAATGGATTCTGAAACTACAGAACCTAAAAAAAAGACAGAGAGACTGTCTTCCAACCTGAGATAATTTAGAAGACTTCAGGAAAGGTCAGTCTCACTCAGGCGAAAGGGAAGGACAGCACATCTCAGCTCAGCACAGCATGGAGTGATCAGGACAAGTCAGCAGTAATCTCTAGCTATTCCCTTGGCCATACCTTGACTTCATGCATGTCTCCCCTCATGTGACAGTTCAATGTCTGCTCTTGTATGTATTCCTCTTGTGATCCAATGGCATCTTGGCCAACTGGCATCTGATAACTCAGGATGAAGGCAATTAATGTCTTAAATGATAAGTTTCCATAATCCAAGTCTCATATGGATTTAAAAATTGAGGATAGTAATGATAGCAAAAAATGTGTGTGTACCTTGACTCAGAATATAATATACAGTTATGCAATAATTTCAAATACCATTTTTTTTTACTAAGTATACTAAAATTACTTTTAGGAAAAATCAGAAAATATACAAATATGAGAAAACACAACACAATGTTAAAGAAAGCTATTTTCTTGAAAAAAGAACACTTTTACAAATGTTCACCTCTTTTTTTTGAATATGCTTATAAAAATACTTCTAGAATCAATTTACACTTGCCACGTCAACCAATTTGCTAGGGAAATGCTTTACAGAGTTTGATCAAATAATCTAATCAGTTGAAAGAAAAAATAACAAAAATAAACAACTCAGAATATGGGAGCACAATACTCCCAGAATTAACATTGTATTATGAAATCAAAACCATCTTGCATTGTTGTATTTGTAAACAAATACAACAAAATACACATGGAAGAATAAAAGACAAGGAAATTTGAATGAGGGAAATCTAAATGAATATGAACTTAACATTAATAAGAGTATTACAAAATATAAACTTGATCACATTACTATAGAAAGCTTTTGCAAATATTCTCTTTTTTAAACTAATTATAAAACATAATCTCAAAAGCATGAAAATTTCTATGAAAATAAATCCATACAGTTAATTTCAAAATGTAGATGTAATACCATAGAAATCTTTATGTAACCTCTGAATGGACATTATTTCTCTGAGGGAATTTAGAACACTTTTGATTACGATATCTAAAATCCCCAATAGTCATAATAATATCCTGTTGTTTACTTCTACATTTCTACAAAATATATCTTCTTGAAATATGATGATTGTCGTGTTTATTCAGCTTAAGTTTGTCTTCTTTAACCCCTCTATCTTGTCTGCCAGTCCTTTCATAATACAAATGCTTATAAGGTTACTAATTAAAGACAAAAGCAGGTTAACAAAATTATGAACAAAACAAGCATATCTGGGATTTAAAGGGTTTTCCAAGGTTGGTTTCAAAGAACCACAGCAGGTCAAGTCAGAATCACAGCCAGGCTGGGCAAGGCCTGAGCCTGACTGCTCCAGTAAGTGAGTAGAAGCTGCAAATGCAGGTAGAGAAAGCTGTGTATGTTTAGATCTTTGGACTTCCCTGGCAGGAACATTAAGGGGCTTGGCCAAGGGAGTAGTAGGAGGTGGAGACAGAGGAGGGGGAGGAGGTGGGGTCCAGAGAGGAGGGGAGGGGAAGACCTCTCCCATGTGTTGAACAGCCTGGGAATTGAATTCAGGCCTGATTTCCACTTCCCCTGTTCTAGAGACTGGGTCATTGCCTCCAGGCATGCAGAATTAGAGCAACAATTATTTTTAGAATTTGGAAAAGCTGAAGTAGTCAGAGGCATCTGTGAAAAGGCATTATTGGGAGAGGAGGGAATATTTGTATTCCCTTGTGTGAGCACCTTGCTGGCTCTTCTAACAAAAAATAAAAATAAAAATATAAAATCCACAAAAACAAAGCATTAACATGATCTTATCCCCCATTTGTCTGGTTAAAAAGACTAAAATCAGAAATATGGTACTTAGGGAGTTGAACAAACCCATGTGAAAATTTAAAGCAAAAACAGCTGATACTTAAGAGTACTTTCCAATTTAAGGGGACAGGGTAGGGGAAATCTTACCCAACCAGAAGATTAGAAGATGGAGATTCAACTTTCCTCTTCATGGTCAGCCATCTGTATAAAGGACAATATCAGGCTTTTTTAAAAGTGTATCCAAAAGATCATCCTGGGTGTTCTCAACCATATGAACTAAAGAAGCACAGTCATGCAATGGCTCCCATGAGACTGGTAAGTTAGGGAGCAGTGTGGCTGGGTTAAGGACTGTACAGTGTTTTAGAGTGATATTCCCATTACCCAACAGGACTATTTCATACTTAGCTAGCCTTTGATCTGAAAAGGCTTGTATCCTATGACATAGCAAGAGAGCCTCTACTTCATGAGGGCATTGCACAATTAGAGGCTTACCTAGGACCAAATCAGAGACTTTTGCTACAAAAAGGGCTGTGGCTACCACTGCCCTAAGGCAAGGGGAAACTCCAGAGGCTACAGGTTCCAGTTAGTTTGAATAGTAAGCTATGGGAAGTTGGTTGGGCCCCAGTGATTGAGTCAGAACTCCTGAAGCCACGCCCCTTTGTTCATACACAAAGAGAGTGAAGGGCTTACTGTAATCTGGGAGGCCTAGGGCAGGTATTGATAATAGGGTCTGTTTCAATTCTTTTAGAGCTGAGAGATGCTGGCTTTCCAGCTGCAAAGGCTCTGGAACAGTATTTTTTTTGTTAAGGATATCAGAGGTTAAGTGAGCTCCCTGAAAGAAGGGATCCACTGTCTGCAGAACCCCATAGCTCCTAAAATGGCTCTTAACTGTTTCTTAGTAGTGGTGGCAGAAAGTTGTTGAATGGCCTGGAGTTGCTTAGGAGAGACAGAGCGAGTTCCAGCAGCCAGAATGAAGCCTAAGTATTCTACCTGGGGCAAACACCATTGTACCTTTGACTTGGACACCTTGTGGCCTCTCTTGTGTAGCTCTAATAATAAGTGATGGTTATCTTCCTGACAGATTTCAACATTAGGGGAGGATAAAAGTAAGTCACCAACATATTGTACTAAAGTGGAGCCTTTAAAGGTAATGGAGGACAGATCCTGCTGTAAAATTTAGGAAAATAACATGGGACTGTCCACAAATCCCTGGGAGAGTCTAGTCCAGGTCCACTATGAATTTTTCAAGGTGAAGGCAAATAAATATTGGAAATCCTCATGTACTGGTATGGAGAAAAAGGCAGATCAGAGTATGTAGCATCACATGCATATATATATATATATATATATATATACATACATACACACACAGAAACAAGGATTATACATGGAGGCTATAAATATAAGTTGTCTTTAATGTGAAGATATAAAGAAAATTAAGGGGTTAAAAAGTAGTTTATGGGGAGAACAGGAAAAGTGAGGTTGAATAGAGTTAATTACATCATATGGAGAGGTGCAGAAAAAACTATTACAATAGAGGGAAAGAAGGGAGGGGTGAATATTTTTTCAACCTTACTCTCACTAGATTTGATTCAAAGAGAGAATAACATATATGTTCATTTGGATACAGAAACATCTTATTCTTTAAGTAAGTTAAAGGGCAAGGGGAAAGGGGCAGCTGATAGAAGGGAGAGCAAAAACAAGGGAGAGAAGGGTAAAGAAAAGGGAGGGGGTTGATAAAAAGGGAGGGCAGATTGGGGATAAGAAGCAGGGATGAGGCAGGGATAAGAAGCAAAACATTGGTGAGGAGGAATAGGATGAAAGAAGGGGGGAGTACAAAGGGAGTAAATAGAATGGAGGGCAATAGACAGTAATAATAACTGTGAATGTGAATGGGATGAATACTGCAATAAAATGGAAATTAATTTCAGAGCAGGTTAAAAACCAGAATCCTACAATATGCTGTTTATAAAAAACACAGTTGAAGCAGAGAGATACACACACAGTAAAGGAAAAAGGCTGGAGCAGAATATATTATGCTTCAGCTAAAGTAAAAAAAAAGCAGGGGTAGTGATCCTTATCTCAGACAAAGGAAAGGTAAAAGTAGATCTAATTGAAAAAGATAAGGAAGGAAACTACATCTTGCTAAAAGGTACTATAGATAATGAAGTAATATCAATATTAAATGTGTATACACCAAGTGGTACAGCATCCAAATTCTTAGAGGAGAAGTTAAATGAGTTACAAGAGGAATTAGACAGTAATACTATACTAGTCAGGGATCTGAATCATCCCCTTTCAGAATTAGATAAATCTAGCTGAAAAATAAATAAGAAAGAAGTGAAAGAAATGAATAGAATACTTGAAAAGTAAGACATGATAGATGTCTGGAGAAAACTGAATGGGGATAGAGAGGAACATAACTTTTTTTCTCAGCAGTAGATGGCACATTTTCAAAAATTGACCATGTATTAGGGCACAAAAACATCATAGTCAAATGTTGAAAGGCAGAAATAGTAAATGCATCCTTCTCAGATCATGATACAATAAAAATTACATACAATAAAGAGCCAAGGAAAGGTTGACTGAAAATCAATTGGAAACAAAATAATTTCATTCTAAAGAATGAGTGGGACAAACAACAAATCATAGAAACAATAAATAACTTTATCTAAGAGAATGACAATAATGAGACAACATACCAGAATCTATGTGATGTAGCCAAAGCAGTGCTTAGGGGAAATTTCATAGCTCTAACTGCTTACATGAATAAAAAAGAGAAAGAGGAGATCAATAAGTAAGGTATGCAACTTAAAAAGCTAGAAAAAGAACAAATTAGAAATCCCCAATTAAATACTAAATTAGAAATCCTGAAAAATAAAGGCAAAATTAATAAAATTGAAAGCAAGAAAACTATAGAATTAAGCAATAAAACTAAGAGCTGGTTTTGTGAAAAAAAAATAAAATAGACAAACCATTGGTTAATTTGATTTAAAATAAGAAAGAAGAAAACCAAATTACCAGTATCAAAAATGAAAGAGGTGATTGTACCACTAATGAAATGGAAATTAAAGCAATAATTAGAAACTATTTTGCCCAACTGTATGCCATAAATTCGATAATCTAAATTAAATGGATAAATATTTACAAAAATACAAACTGCCCAGGTTAACTGAAGAGGATATAAAATCCTTAAATAAGCCCATATTAGAAAAAGAAATTGAACAAGTCATTAATGAACTCCCTAAGAAAAAATCCCCAGGGCCAGATGGGTTTGCAGGTGAATTCTACCAAACATTTAAAGTACAATAAATTCCAGTATTATACAAATTATTTGGAAAAATAGGTGAAGAAGGAGTTCTACCAAATTTGTTTTATGACATTAATATGGTGGTGATACCAATAGCAGACAAAGCAAAAACAGAGAAAGAAAATTACAGACCAATTTCTCTAATAAATATTGATGCAAAAATCTTAAATAAGTTATTAGCAATGAGATTACAGCAAATGATCACCAGGATAGTACACTACAACCAGATGGGATTTATACCAGTAATGCAGGGCTGGTTCAACATTAGGAAAAGTATCAACATAATCAATCACATCAATAATAAAACTAACCAAAATCATATGATTATCTCAATAGATGCAGAGAAAGCTTTTGAGAAAATACAGCACCCATTCCTAATAAAAACACTAGAGAGCTTAGTCATAGGTGGAGCTTTTCTTAAAATACTAAGTAGGCAGTATCTACCTAACACCATAAGCAAGCATTATATGTAATGGAGAAAAGTTAGAGGCCTTCCCAATAAGATCAGGGGTGAAACAGAGATGTCCATTATCACCTCTATTATTTAATATTTTACTAGAAATTTTAGCTTTAGCAATCAAAGAAAAGGGAATTAAAGGAATTAGAATAGGCAAGGAGGAAACAAAACTATCACTCTTTGCAGATGATATGATGTTATACTTAGAGAATCCAAGAGAATCAACTCAAATATTACTTGAGATGATTAACAACTTTAGCAAAGTAGCAGGATATAAAATAAATCCACATGAATCATCAGCATTTCTGTACATGACCAACAAAGTCCAGCAGTAAGAAATAGAAAGAAAAATTCCATTTAAAGTAACAGTAGATAATACAAAAAACTTGGGAGTCTACTTGCCAAGACAAACCCAGGAACACAATTCCAAACACTTTTCACACAAATCAAATCAGATCTAAATAATTGGAAAGATATCAATTGCTCATGGATAGGCCAAGCTAATATAATGAAAATGACAATTCTACCTAGATTATTTTATATATTCTGCTCCATGCCAATCAGACTACCTAGAAATTATTTTATAGAGCAAGAAAAAATAACAACATTCATCTGGAAAAACAAAAAGTCAAGAATATCAAGGGAAATAATGAAAAAATGCACAGGAAGATGAGTTAGCTATACCAAAGTTCTACTATAAAGTGGCAGTCATCAAAACTATCTGGTACTGGCTAAGAAATAGAATGGAGGATCAATGGAATAGTCTAGGCACAGGAGACACAGTAGTAAATTACATTAGTAATGCACTATTTGATAAATCCAAAGACTCCAGCTTCTGGGATAGGAATTCAGTATTTGATAAAAAACTGCTGGGAAAACTGGAAGATAGTATAGTAGAAATTAGGCATAGACCAACATCTTACACTTTACACTAAAATAAGGTCAAAATGGGTACATGATTTAGACATAAGAGGTGATATCATAGGTAAATTAGGAGAGTAAGGAATAGTCTACCTTTCAGATCTTTGGAAAGGAGAACAGTTTATGAGCAAACAAGAGATCAAGAATATTATGAAATGCAAAATGGATGATTTTGACCACATTAAATTAGAAAGTTTTTGTACAAACAGAAGCAATGAATCCAAAATTAGAAGGGATACAGGGAACTGGGAAATAATTTTTTTATGACCAGTACTTCTGATAAAGACTTCTTTTCTAAAATATATAGGGAACTAAATCAAATTTATAAGAATCCAATTCATTCCCCAATTGAAGAATGGTTAAAGGATATGAACGGGCAATTTTCTGATGAAGAAATCAAAGCTATCTATTCCCATGTGAAAAAATGCTCTAAATCACTATTGATTAGAGAGATGCAAACTAAAACAACTCTGAGGTACCACCTGACACCTATCAGATTGGCTAATATGACAAAAAAGGAAAACACTAAATGTTGGAGAAGCTGTGGAAAAATTGAAACACTAATGCATTGTTGTTGGGACTGTGTACTGATACAACCATTCTGGGGAGCAGTTTGCAACTATGCCTAAAGGCCTATAAAGGTGTGCATACCCTTTGACTTAGCAATTCCACTATTAGGTCTTTTTCCCAATGAGGTCATAAAAAAGGTTAAAGGACCCAGATGTACAAAAATATGTATAGCTGCTCTTTTTGTGGTGGCAAGAAATTGGAAATTGAGGGCTTGCCCATCAATGGGGGAATGGCTGAACAAGTTATGGTATATGAATGTAATTGAATACTATTGTGCTGTAAGAAATGATGAGCGGGCAGATTTCAGAGAATCCTGGAAAGGCTTGCATGAACTGATGATTAGTGAGATGAGCAGAACCAGGAGAACATTGTACAACAACATTGTGTGTTGATCAACTATGATAGACTTAATTCTTCTCAGCAATAAAATGGTCCAAGATAGTTCCAAAGGACTCGTGCTGGAAAATCCATTCCAAGTCCAGAAAAAAAAAAAACAAAACTGTGGAATCTAGATGCAGATCGAACCATACTATTTCTACTGTTTTTTGTGGTCATTATTTTTCTTCTTTGAGGTTTTTCCTTTTTGCTCTCATTCTTCTCTTATAACACAACTAATGCAGAAACATGTTGAACTTATTGTACATATATAATCTATATTAGATTACTTGATGTCTTGGGGAGGAGTAATGGAGGGCAGGGAGGGAGAAAAATTTGAATCTAGAAATCTTTTTTTTTTTTTTTTTTTTTTTTTGCGGGGCAATGGGGGTTAAGTGACTTGCCCAGGGTCACACAGCTAGTAAGTGTTAAGTGTCTGAGGCCGGATTTGAACTCAGGTACTCCTGAATCCAGGGCCGGTGCTTTATCCACTGTGCCACCAAGCTGCCTCTAGAAATCTTAATAAAACAAATGTTGAAAACTATCTCTAAATGGAACAGGAAAATAATAAAATATTTACATGGAAAAAATTTGCTGTCTATTAGAAATCTGAACCTCAGAATCCTGGATTATAGAAAATTACTCTGGGCAAACCTCTAAGTAGAAGATGCTATCAAGCATTGATAACCAGTTTCCTTACCCAAGATTTCCTTATCAAAATGAAATTACATATTCAGTCCCCAACTTTCTAATTTAAGAATATTTTCATTTCTTTTCTTAAATTTCATTTTATATTTATTCAATTATTGCCAGATAGGAGTTCTTAATATGGCCATAATAAAATAGTACTGAACGGAAGAATTCAGCCTCATTCATATCAATACCATTGAGCTCTTTTGGAGAATAAGAATTTGTGTCATCAATGACATGTACATTACATGTGGGAACTGGGTTTTTTATTGATTTTCCATATAATACTGAGGAACAAGATATTATTATCCTCTAGCAAACAATGCTAAGTTTTGTTTTATTTTGTTTTTAATTTATGCATGTGGTGGACAGTAGCCAATATTTTATGTAACAAGAACTAAATCTATATAATACCACCATTTAGGAGCATAAAATGGTTCATTCTATACACTTTCCACCGGACCAACTGGAAATCTGCTGGGGAGCAGGTAAGCTACTTTATTCAGTACTCTCTGGGACTTCACAGGTTCTAAATTTGGACATTTTCCATTCTGCCACCAGAGAAATAACAAATCCTACCCCCAGTTCCCAACACACACACACACACACACACGACTCTTTGTATACTTTAATGAGTCATGCTACAATATGTATCACTTATAGACCACTTTCAAAGAATTACCAAATAATTCAAATTTAATTTCAACAAAACTTTCTAAAGCCACTGTTAATGAAAGGGCCTCATTCACTAGGACATGAGTTTTAAACATTTTTTGTGTGGCTGGACCACTTTGGAAGTATAAATGCAGCCTATGATAGGCTTCTCAGAATAATATTTTAAGTGCATAAAACAAAATATAGAGAATTAAATAGGAAATTGATTATATTGAAACAGAATTGTCAAAAAAAGTTCACTAACACCAAATTAAGAGCCCTTGTATCCTTGCATAAACTCTAGAGGTTTTAATAAAAATTTGATAGGACATGCCATCGGTAAGCTCACAATCTAGAAGGCGTTTTATATATGCATATGAGTAGAATACAAAAAGTAGGTAATATAACCATAGCTATGAAGTTAGAAGTAACTTTTGAGATCATCTTGTTCAGTACCTTCATTTTACAAATGTGAAGACTACGGGTATATTATGACTATATTTGCAAAATCATTTAAAAATCTGGAATAAATTTACTTTACAAAGCAGTTAGGTGGAACTGTGGTTAAATAACTGGACCTACAGTCAGGAAGACCTGTGTGAGTTTAAATCTTTCCTCAGTGACTAATTTTGTGATCACTATAATCATAAGTATCCTCATCTGTAAAATGGTCTCAATAATAGCAACTAATTCACATGGTTGTTATAAGAATAAAATGAGATATATGTTTAATGTGATTATACATATATAACCAATATTAGATTGCCTGCTGTCTTAGGGAGGGGGGATAGAAAGGAGAGAGAGAGAAAAAGTTGGAAGTAGAAATGTTATAAAAATAAATGTTTAGAACTATCTCTACATGTAAGTAGAAAATAACAAAATACTTTTATGATAAAAAAGAACAAAATGAGATGATATTTGTCAGTAGTATCATAATCTTAATTATTAATTTTCACTATATTATATATTTATAAAAATAATGCAAAAAGAATAATACCATAGATACATTAATTAAAGTCATATTTAAAATAAATGCTTATATAACGTTAGGGGTTTAATGTATGGCAGATTGGTACAGTAGATACAGAGTTAGATATAAGGAAAAATAGTTCATCCAATCTGGTATATAATTTACCAGCTTCTTCCTGACTCTAAGATCAATCCTATTATCACTTACTACTGACTGTGGCTTATGATGTAATGAACAAATGTCCCCCAACATTATAGAAAGACTTAGGAAAGAATCTTTGGAAACTCCTGGTGATAGAAACATGATGGTATAATGCATAATTATGTATGTATGTATGTATGAATGTATGCACTGTGTGTATGTATATATGCATGCATGTATGTACACACATGTATGTATGTATTATATATGTATGTCTATGTCAATCACCAAAAACACACCACTGCCTCTCTATCTACAAATCTCTACTTCTTCCACTCCTGGATGAAGACAATACAGAACAAATAAAATTGCTAGCATAGACCCAGCAGGGATAAAATTTATATAAAGATCAATTAGAAACACTGTCTGCCCCAAGCAGTTTACAATCTTATGCCCCTGAGGTATTTTGCTTTCCTGAGCCATTCACCAAACAAACATCTTTAGGAAGTTGAGAACATTTCATGCTTGTACATGGTTGAAATTCTCCATGAATTTGAAAGCACTTTTGGATTTCAGAATCTATCATTTCTCTGCCATCACCTCTCTTTGCACCCTCATTCCTTCACCTAAACTGAGCTCGCTGTCTCAATGAAATTCATTGTTTCATTATGGATAAATGAAAGTTCATTTTTATTCAGATTTTTCAACTAGAATTCAGAAGTAGATTTAGGAATTTTTTTTAAAAGCTGCAAATCTTTGTACTTGACATAGCATTTCTCCATTCTACTGACATAGGATAATAATGCTCTTATAATAGTAGAGATGAGACACTAGATAGAAATCTGTCCATATGGGTAGGAGCTTATGCCTATTGCAATAACTAGATCTGCACTATAGTAGTATCTTGATGTTGCTTCAAATTCTGCAGAGACAAACCAGGAGTTCATCTCAGGTTGTATGACTAAATGTCTCCTCATTCAAAAGGTTGTTAGAGTCCCATACATCTCACAGCTATATAAGTTTTTCCTGCAGTGGCAATTCATCATTTTGACTAATAAAGCTGTCCTAAACACAGCAATCTTCTCTTAGTTAAACATTGTTCAGAATTAAGCAACAAACCAATATTAACGTTTTATTTATTTATTTTTGTATTTTCACATTTTGGCATTTGATTGCAGCATATTGACTGTCATTCCATGTAGAATAATTTGAGGTATCATAGCCTACAAAACATCCATGAATTATTGAGATCTGAAGATTATGTCTGGATATCCAGCTGACTTCTACTGTTACCATTTCCCCTGTTTGTTGTATTAGGGTATTTCTACTCCAGTCACACCTACTAATCCCCTCCAGCTGGACTTACCAGCTTTACCTATCCCTGACTTTGGGATCTACAGCAGACTGTACAATTTATTACTAAATCCATTTTTAAAAATATTGATCACATGACTCAAAAAACCCCAACACTGTCAAACCAAAAGATTGTCCTCAGCCCACCCATATTCCTCAGTTCTTTAGAAAGGAAATATCACTCATTTGAGAGGAGAGAGTAGTGAGGAAAGATACAGTTAAATCTTTATTTTGCATTCAGAAACTTAAGCTTTGAATGTGATGTAGGAAATGATTGACCCTTGCTGACACAAATTCATGACTGAATTAAAGTCCTTATGGCCACCCATCCTCCACACACACTTGTCCCCAAAAGGGGAAAAATCACTTTCTTATAATTCTTACAGTAATGTTTTTAAAAGTTATATTTTCCTGGGAAATGATAGTATGTGACCAGACATTTGAGGGGATGAGAAAATTATATCATTCTATTTAATAACCATAAATAACCTAATTCCAATGAGAAATTGGAAGAGATGGGCTTAACTACACATTTAGGTTGTTAAATTTATAAGTGAATTCCTCATTTCTCACCTCTTTGCACTACTTTGGAATTTCTCTGATGGACTTCTCTACCATGGCCCAGGAAGTTCATTATTGGGATGACATAATCATCCTGTAAGATGGGACTCTACTACATAACTACTCTCCGTCTTTCTGATTGAAGGGTGAATCCATGAACTCCAAACCTCCATTTAAGGAAAAATGTCAACTCAGACATTTCCGCATTTTCATTTCTCACCTGACTATATACTAGGTTGGGACTTCTATGACTGACTTCTCCATCATATCCCCTATTAGGTACCTTCTTTTTACCTCTCATTCCCTGGGTTTTCATGTTTTGTTTTTGTTTTTGAGGGCAGGGGCAGGTTTTATTGTTATTGGTTTTTTGTGTGTAATTTGTGTCACCAGCACTTAGCACAGTCTCTAACATGTACTATCCAATTACTAAATGCTTATTGACTATTGAATTCATGCAAACTGACCAAAGAAACACCAATTTACAACTGGAATAGGCTTCTATTTCTTGAACAGGCTCTAAAACTGAGCCATATTCTAAGATATTGCCTTATGAAGACATTAAAGCATCATTTTGCAAAATATATGAGGGTATAACCAAGTCAGACATGTTTGGTTTTAGAAAAAAAAGGGATCCATGTCCTTAGAAAGTGGGGTGGAACAGAGTTCTTAAATTCTTAATATTTAGTGTAGGAGTCAATTACGTATCTTAGACTCCTTTGATTTTCTGGTGAAGATTGTTGAACTCTTCTCACCAAAAAAAATTTTTAAATGCATAAAATAAAATGCATTGGATTTCAATTATGCTGAAATATAATTAACATTTTTTTCAAGATTCACAGATTGCCCCTTCCAAGGTTAAGACTTATTGTTTACTTTTCTGTCAATCTCCCATACTTTCTACTTACCCTTAGTGATACCACAATTCTATATCAGAACTGTGGGTTTTCCTTTTGAGAAAGGGTGCTGCCACAATCTATGGGGGAGGACAGTAATTATTCTGAGAAGTCAGGTTACTTGAACACAATGGAACATCCCTTCCCACTGCCAGACTGTGATGAATTTAAGCTTGATTGAACTTGCCTGGTAATGTGGCAGCTTGGAGAAATGAAAATAGGATGTCAATTCCAATAGCAATTAAACAGAGTGATTACAAATGTCTGGATGATGACACATTACGGTTGACATGTTTGTGACTGCAACTTGACATCAACTCAGGAAAACTTTATGTATTTGCATCTCCTCCAAATGAAGATTGAAGCTGCCAAGACTGGAAAGAAACCAAGGCCAATTTGTTCATTTCAGATCATCTTTTAACTCCATTCCAAAATGAAGCAATCAAATCCATCACCTCCTAGAGGAAGTGAGATACAGTAGAAAGATCACTATCTTTGGGCCAGGGTTCAAATCCTGGTTCATTCATTTATTACCTTAGTGACTTTGGAAAAGTCACCTTATCTAGTCCTTAGTTTCTTCATCTGTAAAAAGGGAGGATTAGGGTAAATGGCTTCTGAGGTTTTTTTGAAGTCTAAATCCATGGTCCTATGAACAGTTGTTGAGATGCCCCAAATATTGCCAACTTGGTTTCTTTGCCTGAGACTACTTATATGAACCAACCAGTTCAAAAGTTTTGATAATAAAAATGAAAGATACTAATTGGCCCTTCTAACTCTTCTAACATTTTTCAATGCTTTCTTCTTATATCTCCCCCATTAAAGAATGTTCACAGGGCTAAAAAAAAGACTTGAAAGGGACATTTACTTTCTCTCATTTGTCTTGAGGCAGGATTTACCCATTCACATTATTATGATTGTAAATTTTTGAACCTCAGTAGGGGAGTGCCCCCTCTGGATTTTGTTTCGCCCATAGAGGACTTCCCTCTATGCATTGAATTGTGTCCATCTTTTAGATTGTTAATGATCCAAAAGACAAAATTTAGTATTTGTCTTTGGATCAAAGGAGGGATAGTTGGAGTGAGATTTTCCCCACCCCTTAGTTATAAGAGATTTAATCTTATTTAATTATGATAATACACAGCATATTAACTAAAATCGTGATTTATATATTTATATATTTTATTTTATTTGTAGTAGTAGATTGTTTCTTTTCTTTCTAATTACTAATGTCAGATGGTACTTTCCAATGTCAAGCATTAAGTAGTATCAGAAGATACAATAGTCAGCAATAATATATTTTAGAAATCAAGAGTGATGTGCTTTATGCAAGGGGGTCATGCAGCTCACGAGTGATATGCTTGACTAGAAGGGGGTCATGAAGTAGAATTATTACCCTGTTGCCACAAGAAGATGGATAAAGTATTGGAAAACGCTGACATTTGTCACATAGGTAGTTTCCAAATTTCCTAAGAAGATGCTTTAAAATTAGGTCCTTTTAATTAGTATGGTATATAAGCATTCAAGCTCTCTAGGGGTATAAAAATGTGTTGATTTTGTAATTCAAGGTCTTTCAGGTCCAACCCCTGACTGACTGGCTTTATTGTGGGACTTGCCCTGTCTCAAAAAACCTATTTTCTTCAGCCTGGAGACTTCATTGTTTCTGTTCCTCTGTCAGACTTAGAAATTTTCCCGATACAACCAATAGAATTAAATGATGCTAGCCAATTAGCTTTGAACATTGTGTAAGAGCCACCTCTATCAGAAGAGAAAAAGAGACAGAGGTCATGAGGTGAACACCATTCTGGGGTGGACTGGACCTCAGGAGACTGACACTCTCTTTCTCTCTCTCTCTAGGTTATGTATGGCTATCTGAACTCTGCTCCTGAGCCATGTGCTCACTCTCTATGGTGCTGAGGGCTTTTGGCTTTCCTTAAATGTGGTCAACTCTACTAAAATTTAATGTGATTTAATAATAAATGCTTGCTGCCAAAACTGGTGCAATGGTCTCTAATTTTTAAGTACCATTATCTTAGAAACCCCAGCTAAGTTCCCCAATAACTTAGAAGAGACAGGATTCCACCCAATATTTCAAATATTTCAAATGACACAATACCCAGGTTGTGAAGGGATTTTAAAGCTAAAGATAGGAGCTCATATTTGATCCTAAAGACTTCCATTTCATATACTCTATGGTATAGGCAAACTGTCTTTCTTGATTATCCTCACAAGAGATACTACATTTCCAATCTAGGTGCATTAAGACCAGCTGTTGCCTATGTATATAATTCACTCACTTCTGAACTGTTTCTTGAATCCCTTGTTTCCTTCAATGTTCAGTTCAAGTAGGAATTTTACCTTTGGCTTTACTTGATTTCCTAAGATGCTAATGCTTTACTTCCCTTAAAATTATTTTGTATATATTTCATATATATTTACCCATGTACATGTTATCTTTCCTAACAGAATGTAAGCTTCTTGAGGCCAGAAATTATTTCATTTTTGTCTTTGCATCTTGTGGTTACTTATCACACTACCTGACACATATTTTTACTTAACATTATTTTAAAATCTCCTTAATGCCACTGGCTTTATCTGATACAACTGGGAAAACCATTATTCTTTCTTTCATCTGAAACTGCTATTACTTGATTTGGTCTTTCCCTGCCCTTAATTTCTCTGGGAACTGGCCCTGGTGAAAATGCTTCATGTCAGGTTTACTGAGAGATAGACAAGGGAAAACAGTTCATAAGATAGGTTTAGTAAGGGAATGACTGATATTAAAATGACCTATTTGCTTGAAAATCTTGATTATTAGTGAGAAATCCCAAAATTTATTAGAAGTATAATGAAGATACTGGGGAGAAAGAAAGCAGAATGAAAACTTGGGTTAATACTGTAAAAAAAAATAGAAATTACAGGAAGAATAAGACTTCTTATAAGAAAGAAATATCCAAGAAAAGAAATACTGCAAAATTCAAAATACATTTACTCCAATTTGCCATTGAAGATACATTAAATGATTTTAAAACATGGATTATGTGGTAGTGCCTTTGTTTTAGGAACAATTTCATGTAAATGTGAGTGTTAGACTTAAGTTTGGGTTCAATTTGAATAATTATATGTCAATACAATTGGTTTAATTTGTTATACTTTGTTACTCATGCTTTTAAAAACATTTAAAGAAGTGATCCAGGGGCAGCTAGGTGGTGCAGTGGAGTCAGGAGGACCTGAATTCAGATACGTTCTCAGACACTTGATGCTTATTAGCTGTGTGACCCTGGACAAGTCACTTAACCCCAATTGCCTCACCAAAAAAACCCAAAAAAACAACAACAAAAAAACTGATTCATATTCTTCACTAGATTGGCAAAGAGGTTCATTCACACATTTAAGAACCCCTTTCATAGGATCTCAGCTGCCTATAAGCAATGAAAAGTTAAATGACTTTCCGAGTTTCAATTAGATTTTTGTTGTTTCAAGCCCTGCTTACTTTTGGTTTAGCTTTCTATTTACCAGCTTTCTTTTCACCTAGATTTGCAGTCCCAACATCATCCTTAATTCCTCATTCTTCCTCAAGCCAAATACATAATTAGGAACAAAATATTTTTTTTTAAAAATTCTACCTTCACAGCATCTCTTGCATCCATTCCCCTTTTCTGCTCATTCAGGGACCACTCCAGTTCAGCCCCTCATCACCTCTTTCCTATACTACTGTAAGAGACTTCTGATTGAAGTTGTCTAAATAATTCCTCCCTGCTTCCAATTTATACTCAACATGACTGCCAAAGTGATTTTCCTAAAGTACAGATATGTCTATGTCTCTTTCCTCTTCAATAAATTCCACTGCCTTCATATTCCCTTTAGGACAAAGTGTATACTATATTCTTCTGGCACTTAACATCCTTCACAGCACAGCACAGTACATACTACTCACATTCATCTCCACTATAACTGAACCCAACTGTTCTTCCTTTTACACATGCATTGAATTCTACCTCCTTTCTCTGTCCTTTGCCACTGGCTTTCTCCCTTGACTGTGACAAACTTCCCCCTAGTTTAATTCAAGGCTTGGCTCAAGTGGCAATTATGAACAACTCTTTTAGATCAGCCAAGCTACTAAGGCCAACTACCATCAAATTATCTAATATTGATTTTATCTAACCTGGGATCAAAATTTTAAGCTGCAAGTAAACTTAAAGCTCATTGAGTACAAAACCGTTATTTTTCATATTAAAAAAAAAGGGTCAGTTGTCCATGCAGCAGGGAAGTGTATAAGAAAATGATTTGAACTCACATCTGGTCTCTTATATCCAGAACTTAATACAGTGTCTGACAGAGAGTGGGTGGTTAATAAATAATTGTTATTTGATTGTTTTCATACTTTTTCTCATATTAAAAGATAACTTATTAATTGTTACTGTAGTGTGATGGAAAGTTGCCAATGACACACTTCTTTATCCTTGAGGTAAAAAAAATAAGATTAAAAGAAATATATTTTTACAAAACATGGATTCTTGGGGGCAGCTAGGTGGCACAGTGGATAAAGCACCAGCCCTGGATTCAGGAGGACCTGAGTTCAAATCCGGCCTCAGACACTTGACACTAGCTGTGTGACCCTGGGCAAGTCACTTAACCCTCATTGCCCCACCAAAAAAAACAAAACAAAACACAAAACATGGACTCTCATGCAAGGGTTTAGTATGTTACACTATTATGCCTGCGCATATGGAAAGGGGAGGGAGAATTGCCATTTATTAAGTGCCTACTATGTGCCTACAGTGCACTAAGCACTGTACAGATATTATCTCATTTGATCCTCACAAAAATTCTGCCACTTAGGTGTCTGTTTTATATCCCTATTTTATAGATGAAAACGTGAAGCAGACAGAAATTGAGGCTAGATTTTAATTCAAGTATTCCTGAGTTCAGGTCTGGCATTCTATACACTACCATATGAGGATATAGAAAACTACCATGTTTTTATTTCTTTTCAGTTTGAGTTTACATTAGTCTAGTTCAGAGTATAATAGGAACTTCCCTACCATATTACCTTAATAAAGGGAATACTGCTCAATTGGGAAAATAGATAATGATTCTTTAATTAAGTGTCACTAGCACAGAGTCTTAAGGAACTTAGCTATAAAAGGTTAACAAGCAAGAGTAAGGATATCAGGGACAAGAGATATCTTGAGATCTGTCTGAAGACATTTTTGCTCTAAATTATGCTTTCCTGGGAAATTATTGGGAAATGGTATATATATATATATATATATATATATATATATATATATATATATATATATATATAGAGAGAGAGAGAGAGAGAGAGAGAGAGACATATAAACACACACATATATATATATACACGTATATATATATACATGCATATATATGTATATATAAAATGTAAGCAGAAGAGAGACTGTCAAATTGTCATTTTCATTTCGTGAGGGGGTGGGGGATCAAATGTTATAAGAAAACAATCATGCATTTATATATAGAGGTCTTTGGTCCAAAGCCCAACTCTACTGGTGGAGGAAAAGAATTCTGAACACTTTTATGAGGATCACCCAACCATGATTTTAAAAGACATATACAGGGAAAGACATTAAATGCATAGCACACCTAACACAATTACACCCAAAACATCCATAAAGCAATTCCTGGAGCAACAAAACCCACAAAAAGACAGGCTGAGATTATTTTCCAGCCAAAGACAGCTTAGAGAGGGCCATGCTAGGCTACAAAAAGAGTTCAACCCTGTGATAATGCCAACACTGTCCCCAGGCAGGCTGCACCAGAGAAATCTACCCCACAGCCTCTGAATCAGCTGCAGCACCAGCATTTTCTGGAACTAAGCTTATGGTTGGGTGAGACGGCTAAACAGCTGGATAGATAAAGGGGGTGGTGGAAAATACAGGGGTTTCTACTGGACATAAGGAGAAATACAGGTATCCCACCCCATCAGGGAACCAGGAAGAAATCCTGAACATCAGGAGCGTCAGGTTGGGGAGGGGCGAATGCTTGTCAAAGCTAATAACAACAGCACATAAAATTCTGCTGGCTAGTTAATTACAAAGTAAGGTTGAGGTTATCTTTGGACCAGAGAACAGGCCAGACAGATGAAACACCTGCCCTTCCTCAAACTGAAATTTCTGGGCCCCTCTGAAACTTGGGACAGTATAGCTTGGAAGTAGGGTGAGTTAAAAATCAAGTAAAAGACAGCAAGATGAGCAAACAAAGCAAGTTGAGAACTAAAGAAAGTTTCTTTAGCAACAAGGAAGATGAAGGTGCACCCTCAGAAGAGGATAGAACCCTCAGGGCCCCTACATCCAAAGCTTCCAAGAAAAATATGAATTGGTCTCAGTCCATGGAAGCACTTAAAAGGGGAATGGAAGAGCAAGTAGGAGAGATAAAAGGAAGATGTAGACAGGTGCAGGAAAGAATGGAAAGAGAAATGAGAATGAAGGGAATAGCAGAGTGGATTAAAAATCAGAATCCTACAATATGTTGCTTACAAGAAACACATTTGAAGCAGAGAGATACACACAGAGTAAAGGCAAAAGGTTGGAGCATAATATATTATGCTTCAGCTGAAGTAAAAAAAAGCAGGGGTAGTAATTCTTATCTCAGACAAAGCAAAACCAAAAATGGATTTAATTGAAAGAGAAAAGCAAGGAAACTACATCTTCCTAAAAGGTACAATAGATAATGAATTAATATCAATACTAAACATGTGTGAGATTTAAAATTGGATATTAGATCATAAATCTCCCCTCTTTAACCTTTCTCTTAATTTATCTCCCAGACTAGTAAATGGAAGAAGCTTCTGGTTTTCTAGTTAGAGCTTTTATTGTGTGGTAGTTACCAGGTAATGTTGATTAGAGGGATAAGAAAGTAGAAATACAAAACAAATAGTCTTAAGTCTAAGCTTAGTCTATATTCCATATAAAACTCACCAAAAGCCCAAGGCCACCTTTGGAGACAGAGAGCCGAGCCGAGTCAAGCACGTTCTGCTAACAGCGAGCCGGGCCACGTCCAATTCTAGTCAGCGTCTGTCTGTGTGTCACACCAGTCATCAGACCAGGAGAGCAGGAAAGAGCTCCCACTTCTGTTCTCTCTCTTTGACTGTTTCATCAAGGAAATGTACCATTTCTTGAGGAAACAAAGCAGGGAACTGTAACGATTGGAATGGTGCCACCTGCTGGAGACTTACTATAGAAGAGTTCTGCCCATGAAGCAAAGGTCTTTGAGGGCAAGACCAGAAGTCTTTTCTTTGGCATCAGGAAGTGATGTTGGGTAGTGGGAGGAAGAAGGAAGAGATTAGCGCTCTGTCTCTGGCTCTTGCCTTTGGACTCTGGTGGAGAGCAGAGCTAGAAATGTGCTCTCCCTTTAATAGATTGGAATCTACGCCTTTCTCTCTCTCTTTACCAAATTCTTATTCTCCTTAATAAATACTTAAAAGTCTAACTCTTGCTAAAGCTTATAATTCATTGGCGACCACTCATTAGATATTTTAGACAGTTTAGCTAGAATTTTAGCCCTTAACACACGTATGCAACTAGTGGTTTAGCATCCAACTTCTTAGGGGAGAAGTTAAATGAGTTATAAGAGGAAATAGACAGCAAAACTATACTAGTGGGGGATCTGAACCTTCCCCTCTAAAAATTAGATAAATCTAACCACAAAATAAAGAAAGAAGTTAAAGAGGTGAATAGAATATTAGAAAAGTTAGGTATGATAGATATCTGGAGAAAACTGAATGGTGATAGAAAGAAATATACCTTTGTCTCAGCAGTACATGGAACATACTAAAAAATTGACCATATCTTAGGGCACACAAACCTCATGGTCAAATGTAGAAAGGCAGAAATTGTAAAGGCAACCTTCTCAGATCATGATGCAATGAAAATTACATGTAATAAAGAGTCATAGAAAGGTAGACTGAAAATTAATTGGAAACTAAATAATCTCATCATAAAGAATGAATGAGTCAAACAACAAATCATAGAAATAATCGCTAACTTCATCCAAGAGAATGACAACAATGAGACAACATACCAAAACCTATGGGATGCAGCCAAAGTAGTGGTTAGGGGAAATTTCATATCTCTAAATGCTTACATGAAAAATAAAAAAGAGAAAGATGAGATCATGTAACTAAAAAAGCTTGACAAAGAACAAATTTAAAATCCCCAACTAAATACTAAATTAGAAATCCTGAAAATCAAAGGAGAAATTAATAAAATTGAAAGCAAGAAAACTATAGTATTAATTAATAAAACTAAGAGCTGATTTTGTTAAAGAATTAATAAAATAGAAAAACCTTGGGTTAATTTGATATTAAAAAATAAAAACAATTACCAGTATTAAAAATGAAAGTGATGAATTCACCATCAATGAAATAGAAATTAAAGCAATAATTAGGAAATATTTTGCCCAACTGTATGCCAAGAAATTTGAAAATCCAAATGTAATTGATAAATATTTACAAAAATACAAGTTGCCCAGGTTAACTGAAAAGGAAATAAAATTCTTAAATAGACCCATTTTAGAAAAAGAAATTGAATTAGCCATCAATGAACTCCCTAAGAATAAATCTCCAGTGCCAGATGGGTTTACAAGTGAATTCTACCAAACACTGAAAGAAAAATAAATTCCAATACTATACAAACTACTTGGAAAAATTGGTGAAGGAGTTCTACCAAATTACTTTTATATCACAAATATGATGTTGATACCAAAACCAGGCAGAACCGAAACAGAGAAAGAAAATTAAAGACGAATTTCCCTAATGAATATTGATGCAAAAATCTTAAATAAAATATTAGCAAGGAGATTACAGCAAGTGATCACCAGGATAATACACTATGACCAGGTGGGATTTATACCAAGAATGTAAGGCAAGTTCAACATTAGAAAAACTACATAATCAACTACATCAATAAGAAAACTAAACAAAATTATATGATTATCTCAATAGATACAGAGAAAGCATTTGACAAAATACAACAATCATTCCTATTAAAAACATTAGAGATCATAGGAATAGGTGGAGCTTTCCTTAAAATAAAAATTTATGTTTAGAAATATAAAGAATATATAAATACATAAACATAAAATACATATATAATATGTAAATATACTTACATATAAATATTTTATATAAATGCATATTTGTATGTAAATATAAATGTCAATAGCTTGGATAAAGACTTGGATGGCATGTTTGGCCAATTTGTAGAATTCAACAAATTGGAAGACATAATTAATGTGGTGGATACAATAAGCTTCCTGAACTTGAATATATGAGGAAGCTATATAATATGAAATCCAAATACTATGTGTCATTGTAATCTCATAAACTCTAAAGCATCATATATATATATATATATATATATATATATATATGTGTGTGTGTGTGTGTGTGTGTGTGTGTGTGTGTGTGTGTGTGTGTGTGTATGTGTGTGTATTCTACAGCTGTTGCTGCTGTTGGATAGAAAGGAAAAAACAAATGAGTAATACATAGCAGTTTTGTGAAGAAATACCAAGCAATCTAGAGAATTTTAATCCAAGTAATCTTTTCAGGAAACAAAAAGGTCATCTTTGACTAAGACTGGCCCAGTCAAGGCAGGAGTGACAGGGAACTTATTGTATTACTCAGCAGAATATAAGGATGGTTAATGATAGTCTTGACTGAATCTTTGTTTTTTCAATCAAGAAGAATGATCTTCAGATTATCAAGGATGGAATATATGTGCGTATATATGTATGTATGTATGTACATATGTATGATGTAAATAATAATAAAGTATATTGATAATAATAATAATAATAATAATAATAATAATAATAATAATAATAATAATAATAATAATAAAGTTCATAGTTCCAGGGCAGAAAAGCCCTAAAGTAATTGAGGAGAGAGTTTATCACCATTAAATAAATTAATTCACCAGGTCCAGAAAGAATACCTCACTAAGGTACTGGGAGAAAAGAATTATTAATACTGTTTTGGGTTTTTTTTTTTTTGGGGGGGTCCCTTTTTCTACCTCCCTCTATTTTGGAAGGTTCAGTTAAGGAACATTATCAAAACTTTGTGGAACCGGCCTAAAGGTACAATAGAGGTGGGGGATAGACTCTTTGTATGTAGTTCAGTGAACTGAGGGGCTTAGTAGGCCTCCACCAGTCATGGATGACTATGAATCAGTGCCTTGAAGTGCCACAGGCCACAGTGTGGCTGTGCAGTCCGATATAGGAGCCACAGCTCCTGTGTGACTTATAACAGTAACTGCCACATCCTGTGTTGTATCTACCCCATGAGGAGTAGCTGGAGTGTCCTCTCTAGGGCACTGGCCTAGGCGCATCAATATGGAAAACAAGCTGTTGCCCATGCAGCAGGTTTTCCCTCTTGGCGACATTTGTGCATCCAAAGGAGAGGCAGAGCCAATACAGTTTGTCACCAGTGCCACCGCAGGAGTTACCAGAGGGATGTGATATCCAACATCCAACTGCCTAAGGTACTCTGACTCCTTATTTTTCTTTGGGGTTAACTTCCAAAGCCTTTCCCATATATGGGTATAGCCGCAAGGCAGCGGAGGTTTAAAATCAGGGTTTCCTTCCCCTAGACACCTTGCTGGCCAAAACTAACTAGCCCCACATGCCTGAAGTGACTGGTTTTAAGGTGCCAGTGACTTGCCTTCGCCCCTTCTCCTGTTAGTGAAAACAGTTCTGCCATGAGAAGGACAGGAGTTGGGCTTTGGTTGTCAGAGGTTTTTTGAGATGCATGCCATTGGAGCATTTTATAGAGAGTGGGAGCTTATCCCCACTCCCACCCTGGCTTAACAAACCTATTTGAATGTGCCTTTGCCCTTCAGGGGGTCTCTCCCATTAGATGCTGATGAGGTCGTGGTAGAGCTCATTTTAATATAGACCATCCTCAGGTCATGTAAACCAATGGAATTAAATGATGCTAGCCAATTAGCTTTGATAAGTGTATAATGAGCCACCTCTATGAAAAGAGGAAAAAGCCTCAGATGACAAAGCCAGTACAATTCTTAGCTTTTACTCAAGGCTTGGAATGCTGTCCTGGTGGTGATCAGAATCATGCAGCTTGTATTTATCTGAAGCTGAATTTAAACTTAGATTCTCTGGACTCAAGGGCCAGTGGTCTATACATTTGTGCCACCTAGCTATCCCAAATATGGTTCTTAAAGCAAGCAATGGAAGGGTCATAGGGTGGAGCCAAGATGACTGAGGAAAGTTCGTGACTTGCCTGATCTCTCCCTAAGACCCCTCCAAAAGCCTTCAAATAATGTCATAAGACAATTCCTGGAGCAGCAGAATGCACAAAAGGATAGGGTAAAATAATTTTTCAGCCAAAGAAATTTATAAGGTCAATAGAAAAGGTCTATTGTGCCAGAATGAGAGTGGAGCTCAGCCCACCAAAGGCTGTGCCAACACAGACGCAGCCTCAGCCAACCAGGAGCAGACCCATGGGTCCTCTGAATTATCAACCAGCAGCAACTGCTTCTGGAATTCAGCCCAAAGATTGTAAGTGGGTTGAACAACTGGCCAGAAGGAGATCAAAGGGATCTCTTTGCTATCACGGAGGAAGTACTCTCTTGTTTTGCCCATACTTGGATCAAGTTCACAGTCCTGGATGGAGGCCCCAGGCAGGGGAGGAGCACAAACACACCAGAACTTGCAGCCACAGTGAAATGGGATTTTGTTCATAGTTCCAGGGCAGAAAAGCAAGCCTGTGGTTACTTGCAGACCAGAGCAGAGGCTAGGAGAGTACTAAACATAACTCTTTTTAAGGCATACCATCTTGGAAGAACTAAAAACTTACAAATCCCTAGACGTATCTTTGAAAATAGCAACACAAACGCCCTGAAGCTTGGGACAGTGCACCCTACACCCTGAAAGCAGTGGCCCACTTTAAGAAATAGTTAAAATTCAAGAAATAGGCTGGGAAAATGAGCAAACAAAAAAATGCTGATCCTAGAAATTTCTATGATAACAAGGACAATCAAAATATACCCTCAGAACAAGATAACACAGTCAAAGCTTCTATACCTAAAGCTTCCAAAAAATGTGAATTCATCTCAGGCCATATAAACACTCAAGAAGGACTTTGAAAATAAAGTAAGATAGGTGGAGGAAAAATGCAAAGAGAAATTAAAGTAATGCAAGAAAATCATGAAAAAGACAATGGTTTGGTAAAGGAGACAAAGAAAAAAATACTGAAGAAAATAACATTTTAAAAAGTATACTGAGGGGGCGGCTTGGTGGAGCAGTGGATAAAGCACTGGCCCTGGATTCAGGAGTACCTGAGTACAAATCTGGCCTCAGAAACTTAACACTTACTAGCTGTGTGACCCTGGGCAAGTCACTTAACCCCCATTGCCCTGCAAAAAAAAAAAAGTATACTGAGCCAAATGGTAAAAGAGGGACAAAAAGTCAATGATGGAAACAATGCATTGAAGAGCCAAATCAGTCAAATAGAAAAAGAGGTACAAAAGCTCTCTGAACAAAACAACCCCTTGATTGAGCAAATGAAAGCTAATGACTTTATGAGAAATCAAGAAACATTAAAGCAAAAACAAAAGAATGAAAAAAAAGAAAGCAATATGAACTATCTCATTGGAAATAAACTGACATGGAAAATAGATCCAGGAGAGATAATTTCAACATTACTAGACTACCTGAAAGCTTTGATCAAAAAAGGATCTTAGACATCATCTTCCAAGAAATGGTCAGGGAAAATTGCCCTGATATTCTAGAAACAGAAGTTAAAATAGCAATTAAAAGAATCCATTGATCACCTCCTGAAAGAGATCACAAAATGAAAACTCTCAGGAATATTATAGCCAATTTCCAGAGCTTCCAGGTCAAGGAGAAACTACTGCAAACAACCAGAAAAAAGCAATTCAAATATTATTGGGCCACAATCAGGATAACACAAGATCTAGCAGCTTCTATATTAAAGGATCAGAGGTCTTGGAATATGATACTTTGGTGGGCAAGGTACCTGGGATTACAACCAAGAATCTACTACCCAGCAAAATTGAGTGTAATCCTTCAGGGGAAAAATGGGAATGCAATGAGAGGACTTTCAGGCATGCTTAATGAAAATACCTGAGCTGAATATAAAATTTAACTTTAAAATACAAGACTCTAGAGAATCATAAAAAGGTAAACAGGAAAAATAAATCATAAAAAAATATTAAAAGGATAAAAAACTGTTTACATTCTAACATGGAAAGATGATACATGTAACTCATGAGAACTTTCTCATTATTAGAGTAGGTAGATGGAGCATATTTAGACAGAGGGCACAGGTATGAGTTGAAGATGAAGGGATAGCTTTTAAAAGGGGTGGAGTGTAATGCACTGGGAAAAAAAGGTAATGGGAGAGGTGGAATGGGGTAAAGTTTCTTACATAAAAGAAGCAAGATAAAGCTTACCCAGTGTAGGGAAAGATAGGGGAGGTGCTAGGGAGTCAGAATTGGCTCAAAGAGGGAATAACACACACACTCAATTGGGTATAGTATTCTATCTTACCCTGTAGGAAAGTAGGAGGGGAAAGGGATAAGAAGTAGGGGTTTATAGAAGGGAAGTCAGATTGGAAGAGAGGAAATTAGAAGAAAAACACTTTTGAGGAGTGACAGGGTGAAAGTAGATAAAAAATAGAATAAATGTCATGGAGGGAATAGGATGAAGGGAGATACAGTTAGCAATAGTAACTGTGAAAAATTTTTGAAGCAAAATTGTCTTTCAGGCTTCATTTCTCAAACACATAGATAACTGCGTCAAATTTATTACAATAAGTGCCATTGCCCAAGTGATAAATATTCAAAAGATTTGGAGAGTTTTCAGATGAAATAATCAAAGCTATTTATCACCATATGAAAAAAATGCTCTAAGTCACTATTGATTAGAAAGATGCAAGTCAAAACAATTCTGCAGTTTTACCTCATGCCTATTTGATTGGAAAATAGGACAGCAGTGGAAAATGATGAATCTAGTAGGGGATATGAGGAAAATGAGACATTAATACATTGTTGATTGAGTGGTAAACTGATTCAAACACTATGTAAAGCAATTTGGAACTATCATCAAAGGGCTATAAAACCATGCATACTCTTTGACCAAGTAAAACCACTACCAGGTCAGTATCCAACAGGAGATTAAAAAAACAAACAAACAAAAACAATGAGTTGAAATTGAAATTTAGGACATTCTCATCAATTAAGGAATGGCTGAACAAATTATGAGATGAGATTATGATGGAACACTATTCTGCTATAAGAAATGATGATCAGGAAGTTCTCATAAAATACCTTGGAAAGCCTTACATGAGGTGATACAATGGGAAATATAATGTATATGAAGTAACAGCAATATCGTAAGATAATCAGCTGTGAATGACAGCTATTTTCAGCAATACAATAATCCAAGAGAACTCTGAAGTATGTATGAAAAATGTGATCCATCTCCAGAGACAATACTGATGGTGCCTAAAAACAGATTGAAGAATAATTTCTTTTAAAAAAAAGTTATTGGGGCAGCTAGGTGGCGCAGTGGATAAAGCACCGGCCCTGGATTCAGGAGTACCTGAGTTCAAATCCGGCCTCAGACACTTATTAGCTGTGTGACCCTGGGCAAGTCACTTAACCCTCATTGCCCTGCTAAAATTAAAAAACAAACAAACAAACAAAAAACAAAACAAAAAAAAAACCAAAAAAAATATTTTTTCTAAGTTCTTATTGTCTGTTTTTTCACAACCTATTATGGTTGTGTTATTCATAACTACACATGTATAACATATTGAATTTCTTTCTTTCTTTCTCTGTTTTGCTCTCTTTCACTCTTTCTTTCAAGTTTTGATTTCCAAATTCTAGCCATCCTCATTCCATCCCTACCTACCCTCCCCCCTCCCCAAGGTTGCAATAAAATAGTATAGGTTATACATGTGCAATTATGTAAAACATTACCATATTAGTCATTTTACATAAAAACACTCAAGTGAACAAAAAGAAAAATGCAATAAAGCAAGTTTCAGTCTGTGTTCAATCAGTGGTTTCTCTGAAAGTGGATAGTATGCTTCATCATTAGTCCTTTGGGATTGTCTTGGATCACTGAATTGCTGAGACTAGTTATCATTCACAATTGCTCACTGTGCACAATGTACTCCTGATTCGGCTCACTTCACTATAAATCAGTTCATATGAAACTTTCCAAGTTTTTCTGAAATCATCCTACTTGTCATTTCTTATACCACAATAATACTCCATTACCATAATATACCATAGCTTGTTCATTCATTTCCCAATTGATGGACATTCCTTTGATTTCCAATTCTTAGTCACAACAAAGAGTTGCTACTGGGGCAGCTAGGTGGCACAGTGGATAAAGCACCAGCCCTGGATTCAGGAGGACCTGACTTCAAATATGGCCTCAGAAACTTGACACTTACTACAGATATCATCCATTCATAATAAATTCCTACCTCTGCCCTCTGTCTAAATTTATTTCTATCATCTTCCCTAATACTGAGAAAGTTCTTATGAGCTAGATGTATCATCTTCCCATGTAGGAATGTAAACTGGTTAAACTTTAATATCCCTCTTAATTTCTTTTTCCAGTTTACCTTTTTATCCTGATCTAGGTCTTGTACTTGAAAGTCAATTTTTCTGTTCAGTTCAGGTGTTTTTATCACAAATGCCTGAAAGTCCTCTCTTTCATTAAAACCCCATTTCCTCCCTGAAAGGTTATAATCAGTTTTTCTGGGTAGGTGATGCTTGATTGGAATCCCATTTTGTGGACCCCTGAAATATCATATTACATGCCCTATGATCCTTTAATGTAGAAGCTGCTAGATCTTGAGTTATCCTGACTATGGCTTCACAGTACTTGAATTGTTTCTTTTTGGTTACTTGCAATATCTTCTGCTTGACCTGGAAGCTCTGGAATTTGGCTATAATATTCCTGGGAGTTTTCATTTTGGGATATTTTCCAGGAGGTGATCAATGGATTATTTCAAATTCTATTTTACCTTCTGGTTCTAGAATATCAGGGCAATTTCCACTTAAAATTTTCGGGAAGATTATGTCTAAGCTCTTTCCTTGATCATGCTTTCAGGTAGTCCAATAATTTTCAAATTATCTCTCCTGGATCTATTTTTCAGGTCTCCTGTTTTTCCAAGGAGATATTTCAGCTTGTCCTCCATTTTTTTGTTCATTTGGATTTTTTTTTATTGTGGCTTGATTTCTCATAAACTCATTAGCTTCTATTTGCTCAATTCTAATTTTTAAGCAATGATTTTCTTCAGAGGGCTTTTGTACCTCCTTTTCTATTTGGCCAATTTGACTTTTCAAGCTGTTGACTTCTTTTGTTCATGACCCTCATACATAACTCTCATTTCTCTTTCCATTTTTTTTCCTCTACCTCTCTTACTTTCTTTTCTTTTTTTTTAAGTTAGAATAAGGTAGTAATTTATTTAGGATCAAGGGAAGGGAAGGTTGGGGGGAAGGGAAACCATGACAGAAATCCTTGGACTTCTCATGGGGAGATAGGCACAAAGCACATGGCTCAGACGTACCTATCTCCTCTTACTTTATTTTCAAAGAATTTTCTGATTGCCTCTATGGTCTAAAACCAATTCATATTTTTCTTGGAAGCTTTGGATGTTGGAGCCCTGATATTGCTATCCTCTTCTGAGGGTGAACTTCGATCTTCCTTGTTACTAAAGAAACTTTCTATGGCCCTCACCTTTCTCTGTCTGCTCATCTTGCCTGTCTTTTACATGACTTTTAGCTCCTTAAAGTGGTGAAATGTTTCCAGTGTGCACTTTTCTAAGCTTCAGGGGGTCCCAGGTGGTAAGATTTCGGGAAGGGCAAGTTATTCACTGGCCTGGCCTGTTCCTTGGTCCATAGATAACCCATGGCCAACTTGCTAATTATCCAGAGAACAAAACTTTGTGTGTTGTGGTTGTTAGCTCCAATGAGTCTGTGTCCCTACCCCACCTGGACCACTTCATGCATATAATTTTTTTTTTTTGGTGTGAGGCAATAGGGGTTAAGTGACTTGCCCAGGGTCACACAGCTAGTAAGTGTTAAGTGTCTGAGGCCAGATTTGAACTCAGGTCCTCCTGAATTCATGGCCAGTGCTCTATCCACTACACCACCTAGCTGCCCCATCATGCATAGAATTTTAAAGCTGGGTCAATTCAAGGAAAACTCAGGAAATAAAACAGAAAGGAGATTATTGGTATCCCAAAGCAGCAAGCAATTGGAGTGGGGCTGCCACCAAATACAAGCTCCCGCCTGTTTTTTTTTTTTTTTTAGATCCAACCATTTTGGAAAGCAATTTGAAACTATGGCCAAAGGAGTATAAAACTGTGCTCACCTGATCTTTTTCAAAACCAGACCAGAGTCAGTAGAAATGGACATCAGACTAAGTAGAGACAATAGAAACCACACCTTTCTGAAAGCCTTTGCCCTCAAAGGGTCTGTCTTTCACCATACCCTTTGGTCAGCAAGGTACAGCTCATTTTAATATGGACCAACTTCAATTCAAGTCAAGGCAATGGCTTTTAAGTCCTGTGTAAAGAGGAAAGGGGGTGCGGAGCCAAGATGGCAGAGAGGAAGCAGCAAACTGCCTGAGCTCTCTTTCTGTTCCCTCAAAAAGTACATTAAATCAAGCCTCTGGATGGATTCTGAAACTACAGAACCTGCAAAGGGACAGAGAGACACAGTCCTCCAACCAGAGATAATTTGGAAGACTTCAGGAAAAGGTCGGTCTGATTCAGGCAAAAGGGAGGCCCAGCGCAGGGCAGTAAGCCAGCGCCAAGGGGGTCAGGGCAAGTCAGCAGGAGCTGTGGGCCTCAGCCGAACAACTTAGGCCCCTGGAACCAGGTTAAAAAATCTGGTGGCCAAGAAGGACAGTGGAAAAACCTACCTGCATCGGCCGGGAGGGCAACAAACAGGTCAGGCGGGACCGGACACCACGAGCAGGCACCTGGCTGGCAGAGTGCACCCAGACAGGAAGTGCAGGGCGAGGGATCTCCACACACCATAAAGGCCTCAGAGTAAAAAGCTGGTCACACAGCACCTATATCCCTGCACAAGAAGCCCAAAACAGGGACTCTGATGCCCCGAGAGCAGACCTCAACTTAAAAGATAAATAAATAAGCTGCAAGAATGAGTAAGAAGCAAAAAAGAGCCCTCTCCATTGAGAGTTTCTGTATCAATAGGAAAGAAGTTAATGCAAACTCAGATGAGGACAATACCCTCAAATTGCCTACATGTGAAGCCTCACGAGGGAAAGTGAATTGGTCTCAGGAACAAAAAGCCTTCCTGGAGGAGCTCAAAAAAGATTTTAAAAATCAATTGAGAGAGGTAGAAGAAAAAATGGGGAGAGAAATGAAAGCAAAACAAGAAAACTATGAAAAAAGAATCAGCAGCTTGGAAAAGGAAGCACAAAGATTGACTGGCCAAATGGAAAAAAAGGTGCATAATCTCATTGAAGAACACAGTGCCTTAAAAAATTCACTTGGCCAAATGGAAAAAAAAGGCGCATAATATTACTGAAGAAAACAATGCTTTAAAAATTAAAATTGGACAGTTGGAAAATAAGGAATCCATGAGACACCAGGAATCAGTAAAGCAAAATCAAAAGAATGAAAAAATAGAAGAAAATGTGAAATACTTCATTGGAAAGACAACTGATCTGGAAAACAGATCGAGGAGAGACAATTTGAGAATCATTGGACTGCCTGAAAGCCATGACCAGAAAAAGAATCTAGACACCATATTCCAGGAAATTACTAAGGAGAACTGCCCTGATATCATAGAATCAGGGGATAAAATCATCATTGAAAGAATCCACCAATCACCTCCTGAAAGAGACCCCAAAAGGGAACTCCAAGGAATATTGTAGCCAAATTCCAGAATTATCAGGTGAAGGAGAAAATACTCCAAGCAGCCAGGAAGAAGCAATTTAAATATCATGGAGCCACAGTCAGGATTGCTCAGGACCTGGTAGCTTCAACATTAAAGGACCGCAAGGCTTGGAATATGATATTCCAGAAGGCAAAGGAGCTTGGATTGCAGCCAAGAATCTATTACCCAGCCAAAATGTGCATTTTCTTTCAGGGGAAAAGATGGACATTTAATGACATTGGGGACTTTCAATCTTTCCTGGTGAAAAGACCAGAACTGAATAGAAAATTTGATCTCAACATACAAGACTCAAGAAAAGTTTAAAAAGGTAAACAGAGGGGGAGAAAAAAAAAGGTTACCCTATTAGGTTAAACTGTTTATATCCCTACATGGGAAGAAAATACTCATAACTCTTAAGAACTGTAAATGTATTTGGGCAGAGAGAAGGACTTTACACAGAGGTTATAAATATAAATTGTCTTTGATGATAAAAAAAATTAAGGGGTTAAAAAGGGAGTCTATGGGGAGGAGAGGAAAGGGGAGGTGGAAGGGAATGAATTACATCATATGAAGAGGTGAAAAAAAAACTATTACAATAGAGGGAAAGAAAGGAGGGGTGAACATTGTTTCAACCCTATTCTCAGTAGATTTGATTCAAAGAGGGAATAACATATATGTTCATTGGGATAAAGAAACTTAACTCATTCTCTAGCAAATCAAAAGGGGAAGGGAAAGGAGGGGCAGATAGAAGGGAGGACAAAAGCAAGGGAGAAAAGGGTAAAGAAAAGAGAGGGGGGTGATAAAAAGGGAGGGCAGATCGGGGGAGGCAGGGGTAAGAAGTAAAACGTCAGTGAGGAGGAATAGGGTGAAAGAAGGGGGGAAAAGTACAAAGGGGGTAAATAGAATGGAGGGGAATAGACAGTCAGTAATAATAACTGTGAATGTGAATGGGATGAACTCTGCTATAAAATGGAAGCAAATTGCAGAGTGGATTAAAAACCAGAATCCTACAATATGCTGTTTACAAGAAACACATTTGAAGCAGAGAGATACACACAGAGTAAAGGTAAAAGGCTGGAGTAGAATATATTATGCTTCAGCTAAAGTAAAAAAAGCAGGGGTAGCAATCCTTATCTCAGACAAAGTGCAGGCAAAAATAATCTCATTAAAAGAGATAAGGAAAGAAATTACATCTTGCTTAAAGGTACTATAGATAATGTAGTAATATCAATATTGAATATGTATGCGCCAAGTGGTATAGCATCCAAGGTCTTAAAGGAGAAGTTAAATGAGTTACAAGAGGAATTAGAGAGTAATACTATACTATTGGGGGATCTGAATCTCCCCCTCTCAGAATTAGATAAATCTAGCCACAAAATAAATAAGAAAGAAGTGAAAGAGGTGAATAGATTACTAGAAAAGTTAGACATGATAGATGTCTGGAGAAAATTGAATGGGGATAGAAAGGAATATACCTTTTTCTCAGCAGTACATGGCACATTTTTAAAAATTGACTATGTGTTAGGGCACAAAAACATCATAGTTAAATGTAGAAAGGCAGAAGTAGTAAATGCATCCTTTTCAGATCATGATGCAATAAAAATTACATGTAAGAAAGAGCCAGGGAAAAGTAGAATGAAAATCAATTGGAAACTAAATAATTTCATTCTAAATAATGAATGGGCCAAACAAGAAATCATAGAAACAATCAATAACTATATCCAAGAAAATGACAATAATGAGACAACATACCAAAATCTATGGGATGCAGTCAAAGCAGTGCTTAGGGGAAAATTTATAGCTCTAAATGCTTACATGAATAAAAAAGAGAAAGAGGAGATTAATGAATTGGGCATGCAACTTAAAAAGCTAGAAAAAGAACAAATTAGAAATCCCCAATTAGATACTAAATTAGAGATCCTGAAAATTAAAGGAGAAATTAATAAGATTGAAAGCAAAAAACCTATAGAATTAATCAATAAAACTAAGAGCTGGTTTTATGAAAAAACCAATAAAATAGATAAAATATTGGTTAATTTGATTAAAAAAAAAGAAAGAAGAAAACCAAATTACCAGTATCAAAAACAAAAAAGGGGATGTTACCACCAATGAAGTGGAAATTAAATAAATAATTAGGAATTATTTTGCCCAACTGTATGCCAATAAATTTGACAATCTAAATGAAATGGATGAATATTTACAAAAATACAAACTGCCCAGGTTAACTGAAGAGGAAATAAAATCCTTAAATAAACCCATATTAGAAAAAGAAATTGAACAAGTCATTAATGAACTCCCTAAGAAAAAATCCCCAGCGCCAGATGGGTTTATGGGAGAATTTTACCAAACATTTAAAGAACAATTAATTCCAATATTATACAAATTATTTGGAAAAATAGGTGAAGAAGGAGTTCTACCAAATTCATTTTATGACACAAATATGGTGGTGATACCAAAACCAGGCAAAGCAAAAACAGAGAAAGAAAATTATAGATCAATTTCCCTAATGAATATTGATGCTAAAATCTTAAATAAGATATTAGCAAGGAGATTACAGCAAGTGATCACCAGGATAATACACTATGACCAGGTGGGATTTATACCAGGAATCCAGGGCTGGTTCAACATTAGGAAAACTATTAACATAATCAACCATATCAATAAGAAAACCAACCAAAATCATATGATTATCTCAATAGATGCAGAGAAAGCTTTTGACAAAATACAACACCCATTCCTAATAAAAACACTGGAGAGTTTAGGAATAGGGGGAGCTTTCCTTAAAATATTAAACAGTATCTACCTAAAGCCATCAGCAAGTATTATATGCAATGGAGATAAATTAGAGGCCTTCCCAATAAGATCAGGGGTGAAACAGGGATGTCCATTACCACCCCTATTATTTAATATTGTACTAGAAATGTTAGCTTTAGCAATCAGAGAAGAGAAAGGAATTAAAGGAATTAGAATAGGCAAGGAGGAAACAAAACTATCACTCTTTGCAGATGATATGATGGTATACTTAGAGAATCCTAGAGAATCAACTCAAAAATTACTTGAAACAATTAACAACTTTAGCAAAGTAGCAGGATATAAAATAAATCCACATAAATCATCAGCATTTCTGTACATGACTAAAAAAGTCCAGCAGCAAGAGATAGAAAGAGAAATTCCATTTAAAGTAACAGTAGACAATATAAAATACTTGGGAGTCTACTTACCAAGACAAACCCAGGAACTCTATGAACACAACTACCAAACACTCTTCACACAAATCAAATCAGATCTAAATTATTGGAAAGATATCAATTGTCATGGATAGGCAGAGCTAATATAGTAAAAATGACAATACTGCCTAAATTAATTTACTTATTCAGTGCCATACCAATAAGACTACCTAAAAGTTATTTTATAGAGCTAGAAAAAATAATAACAAAATTCATCAGGAAAAACAAAAGATCAAGAATGTCCAGGGAAATTATGAAAAAAAATTCACAGGAAGGTGGGTTAGTGGTACCAAACCTGGAGCTCTACTATAAAGTGGCAGTCATCAAAACTATCTGGTACTGGCTAAAAAATAGAGTGGTAGATCAATGGAATAGGCTAGGCTCAGGAAATGCTGTATTAAATGACACTAGTAATGTAGTGTTTGATAAACTCAAAGACTCCCGCTTCTGGGATAGGAACTCAGTATTTGACAAAAACTGCTGGGAAAACTAGAAGATAGTATGGCAGAAATTAGGCATAGACCAACATCTTACACCTTATACTAAAATAAGGTCAAAATGAATACATGATTTAGACATAAGACCATAGGTAAATTAGGAGAGAAAGGAATAGTCTACCTATCAGATCTTTGGAAAGGAAAATAGTTTTTGACCAAACAAGAGATAGAGTATATTATAAAATGCAAAGTGGATGATTTTAATTACATTAAATTAAAAATTTTTTGTACAAACAGAAGCAATGCATCCAAAATTAGAAGGGAGGCAGAAAGCTGGGAAACAATTTTTGAGGCCAGTACTTCGGATAAAGGCCTCATCTCTAAAATATATAGGGAACTAAGTCAAATTTATAAGAACCCAAGTCATTCCCCAATTGAGAAATGGTCAAAGGATATGAACAGGCAGTTTTCTGATGAAGAAACCAAAGCTATCTATTCCCATATGAAAAAATGCTCTAAATCTCTAATCATTAGAGAGATGCAAATTAAAACAACTCTGAGGTACCACCTGACACCTATCAGATTGGCTAAAATGACAAAAAAGGAAAATAATAAATGTTGGAGAAGCTGTGGGAAAATTGGAACACTAGTCCATTGTTGGTGGAGCTATGAACTGATCCAACCATTCTGGAGAGCAATTTGGAATTATGCCCAAAGGGCAATAAAGCTGTGCATACCCTTTGACCCAGCAATACCACTTTTAGGTCTTTTTCCCAAAGAGATCATGGAAGAAGGAAAGGGACCCACATGTACAAAAATATTTATAGCTGCTCTTTATGTGGTGGCAAAGAATTGGAAGTTGAGGGGGTGCCCATCAATTGGGGAATGGCTGGACAAGTTGTGGTATATGAATACAATGGAATTCTACTGTGGTATAAGAAACGATGAGCAGGAGGAGTTCAGAGAAACCTGGAGGGTCTTGCGTGGGCTGATGATGAGTGAGATGAGCAGAACTAGAAGAACATTGTACACAGTAACATCAACAATGAGTGTTGATTTACTGTGATGGACTATATTCTTCTCACCAATGCCATGGCACAGAAGAGTTCCAGGGAACTCGTGATGGAAGAGGATCTCCAAATCCAGGGGAAAAAAAAAGAACTGTGGAGTATAGATGCTAAATGAACCATACTATTTCTTTGTTTTTGATGCTGTTGTTTTTTTTTTTCTATTTTGAAGTTTTCCATCATTGCTCTGATTTTTTTCTCTTATAACATGACTAATGCAGAAATAGGATTAATGTTATTATGTGTGTGTGTGTGTGTATATATATATATACATATATATATGCACATATATACATATACATATACATATACTTATATATATATATATATATATAAAACCTATATCAGATTACCTGCTGTCTAGGGGAGGGGGGAGGGAGGGGAGGGAGGGAGAAAAATCTGAAATTGTAAAGCTTGTATAAACAAAGGTTGAGAACTATCTTTACATGTAATGGAAAAAAAAAATAAAATACTTTATTAATTAAAAAAAAAGAGGAAAGGGGACCAGCTACAGGAGACTTGTGTTCACTATTGCTCTTTTGCACCTGGGACCCTGAGTGGACTTGCCCCTTGCCTGTTCCCTCTCCAGACCCCTTCTTGCTGTGGTTGTTAGCTCCAATAAGCTTGTGCCCCTCTCCCACCTTAGCCACTGCCACTAAATTCTACTTCTTAGTTCCCAGCAGTCATGAAAAACCCAAGTTCCACCTCAGCACCAGCAGAGACCCCTGTAATCTCCCCCTAGACAACCCCTCAGCCCTCTCACCAGACTCTGAGCTTAGTTCCTGATGACACTGGTACTGTTCCTGCTTCACAGGCTTCGGAGGGGGGGTGTCTCTTTCCCTCTCTTGGCCTGCCTGTGAATGAATCTGTGTCTCTGTGACTTTGGAGTTGAGCTCCACTCCTTCCCAGAACAGCAGCCCACTCCTGCCAAAATTCTAAGCCATCTTTGGCTGGAAAATTATCTCAGCCAATCTTTTTGTGGGTTTTGCTGCTCCAGGAATTATCCTGTGGCATTATTTGGAGGGTTATTTGGAGTGATCATGTAGTGAGTTCTGAGAGCTTACAGCTTTTCCTTTGCCATCAAATTTCTTGCTTTCTTAAGAGGGGTTTGGGGAGGGAGGGAAGAATAGAATTCAGAACACAAAGTTTTAAAAAATGGACATTTAATATTGTTTTTACATGTACTTGGGGAAAAATAAAACTAATTAAATGAAAAAAATTGATGAACTAAGGCTAATAGTTAAGTCAGTTTCCCAGCATCACTTAGCTAGTAAATGTGTGAAGCCAGATTTGAACTCAGAAAGATGTGTCAGGCCACACATGGATTACTGTGTTATTCATGTTAGAAATTAAAGACTTCAAGTTAGCACATTGTAGGAAGGCCATTGCCAAAGGGAGCAAATAAAAAAGACAAATATCCACTGAAAAAATTGAAAAATTGGAGACGTTTAGCCTAGAGACAAACTGGGGACATAATAGGTCTTTTCAAGTATTTAAAATGAAGGTATATGCAAGATAGATTATTCATAATTTTTTTTAGCTCTAGAAAACAGCAAGCAAAGATTCTTTAGTATGGAAAAAATTCCCAGAAATTAGAGCTGCTCTAAAGTCTAAATGGGATAGTGAATTTTCTTGTATTGGAGGTCTTCAAACAGAGATGTAACTAGGAAATCTTTCACTACACATCAATTTGATCTAGAGACAGAATTAGGAAATAAGATAGCCTAATGTACAGCAAGAGGAGACTGCACAGAGAGCATGGGGTGTGTGATTGAAAGACATAGAGGACAGCAATTGGCCATTAGAATAACTACATTAGAAAAGGGGTATTCTGCTTATTTAGAGAAGACCTGAGCAGCTGCAGGGATTTGCAAAAATGAAAGCCCTGAGAAACCGGTCCCATGATCATAGAACCCTGAAAGTAGAGATAGAACAATATAATTTTAAAACCCCATAGAGGACCACAAGGCATCAGGCATGGAAATGAATAAACAAATACTGTATTAAGCATTTACTATGTATAAAGGATTATGCTAAGCAGTGGGGATACAAAATAGAAAAGTAGGACACTCCTGTTATCATATAGCTCACATTCTAATTGGGAGACGACACATATGGAATGCATGGCAATCACTGAACATCTGCATCACTTCCTCATAATTCCATTTATGTAAAATATTCAACCCAATCATGCCCATCACATACCACTCAATTTATCTTTGAGTGATCCTCAGGTTTACTTCTTCAGAAACTGTAGTGTCCCATGAATCTTAGTAATACTGCTACACTAATACAATATTAGTATGAAAATAATAGGTCTCAGTTTCAAGGAGAAACTTAAAGTTCTTGAAATAAATCTGAAATATAATGAAAGCAATGTATTACATTTCCTTTTCATGTTCAGTTATGGGCTTAAGTCATTTTACATTTGTTGTGTCAGTCTAAGAGTTATATGGATAGAGGGATGGAACAACACATAAATAGATATTCACTTGTGTGTACATATGTATATGTGTGTACACATATGTGTGTACACATATATACCCATGAACGTACTATTTTATGTTTATATATACATATACACTTACACACATATATATGCATATGTGTAGATAGATAATTATATAATACCTGGCTAAGTATGTAGATAGATAGTTGACAGATAAATAGATGGAGAAATATAGAAAATAAATAGATGGAGAAATATAGAAAAAATACTAATATAGGTGCTAATATAGAGGGAAAATAAATGGTACAGTGGATGAAGTTCCAAGTCTGGAGTTAGGAAGACTCATCTACCTGAGTTCAAATTTGGCCTCAGACCCTTACTATCTTTCTGAGCCCGGGCAAATCATTTGCCTTAGTTTGGTTATTTTTAAAATCAGTTGGAGAATGAAACGTTAAACCACTCTAATATCTTTGCCAATGTAACCCTGGATAGGGCCATAGTCCTAAATGACTGAAACAACTGAACATCAAATATAGGTACTGATGAGTGCCTATAGTATATGAACATACATGCACATATGCATACATGCATGCATGCATACATACAATAGATAGTCAGACAGATGCATAAGTTCACTGATCATTGAGCTCAATAGGTTGACCATTCTAAAATAAACCATAGTCAGTGGAATAGGCATTTATCAACATTTTTATTCTTCACCATGCATAATTAGGTAAATTTTTAGATATTGTGGATATTATTGAATAGACTGTAATGTTTCCAGGCCTTATATAATCAGTAAACTGTCATTCAGAGAAAAGCTACAGGAGAACGCTACTTTCTATAAGATATTCCTCTTCACCTAGATTCTACCTGAGATCTCTCCCATGCAGTAGCAAACACCTTTATCAGGCAATGGTCTTCCTCTTTATTGTTGTTGATATTAATGATCAAAGGGTTGTCACCCAAAGTAATCTCTGTAGCTACATCTTCAAGAATTTTATATCATGTACATATGTTCTTTGGAGACCCTTCTTAAAGGATAATAGTTTCTCTCTACTGAATTTTTTTTCTTAAATGCAGTGAATAGTAATCATGATGAAATTGTTTATTCTTAGCGTTTTTCATTAATCAAGAGTGATAAAGATATAAACTACTGTGAAATATTACTTGCAAGACCTTGTCTATTGCCTTCTAATGTCCATATTTGAGGATGTCTTTTATGTATGCATACTTTATCTCGACAATTTTATTTATAATTGTAAGTGGGGATATATGTCAGTAGTTTTTGTTCCCTTGGTCATTTGACTTTTATAATAACTTCTAAGAATCTTTCCCCCGTGTTTTGGTATCTTTCCTATCTTCTGATTTCTTAATAAATATCAATGCTCTCAAAATAGTCACTATATGCACAAACCTCACTTATATATACTTGGTCTTCACTTTGTAAAATCTTTGGAGCTTTTTCACACTTTGCCTCCTTTGGTGCTACTTCGACTTTCTTCATAAAATAAATAGAAGATTCATTCAAATCTAGTGGCTCCTTTGCCCTTGTTGGAAAAGTTAGTTATTGTTTTTTAAATAAGTCATTTCATATATTTTCACATTTAATCTCCTTGTGGTCATTCTTAAATTTTCCTCCAGTAATTGCCTTAAATCATTATTTTATTGGGTTTCTTGCAAAGCATTCTTTAACCTGTTTTTGTACTCTATTGTTTCTCATCATTAATTATTAACATGGATATAGATAGCTTTGATCTCTTCCTTTGAAAAAGACCCATGTGAAAATTCATTTGTTTGGAAATGGTTCATTCTTTTAAACTTGATTGAGTCCTTCATATATTTTGGATATATCTCTTAATCAGAAAAAAAACACTCCAGACATTTGTTTTCCCATTTGCTTACTTCTAATTTTAAATCCTATAATTTTCTCCGTTTGGAGCAGGGGAGGAAAAAAACTCTAATTTTATACAATTGACATTGTCTACTTTATCTTTCCATAGATCTAAAAAGTAATTTCTGTGTTCCTCCTCTAATTTGTTTATGATGGCACATTTTATGTCTAAGCTTCTACATATCTGGAGCATGTAGTTAAATAATATCATGTTTGATAAACATAAAGATGCACAATAACTAAATAAATGGTGAATAATGCACTATTTAATAAAAATGCTAGGGGAATTTGAAAGTAGTTTGGAAGAAAATAAGTATGGAACAGTATCTCACACTACCTATTCAGGTAAAGTTCCTCATAAGACTTTACAAATAAGATTATTATTATGGTTCAATGTCTCCTTTACATATAATACTTTTAATAGGCAAAAAATGAAGTGTTTCCAGACTAAGGCAACTTTTTGCCTTCTTGGGTCTTCACAGATAACAATTTACATTGGTTAATGAAATTAATATAAGTCACTGTATTTTCTTCCATTCTTTTTCCATAATTTGGCTTGAATAACTTTTTTCAAAGAAGAGATTAGAGAGGTTTTATCTTTTTTTTTCTTTCTTCTTTTTTCAAGATTTTATCTTTATATTGTCTATATTTTATCTTCATTTTTATTTTGTCTTGGCTTTGTTTAAATTATGAAAGTTGAAATAACAAGTTACTACAAATCTAACTACAAAGAGACAGCTAACTTAAAGTGATTATAATATTATTAATTTTCCATAAGATAAAATACAACTATTTTCATTTTTGGTAGTATTATCATTTAGCATTTGTTACATCCGGTGCCTACTGTTTATTTAAATAAAATTTCATGATTTATTGACATGAAGCTTCTTTGTAGGCTAAAAGTATTTAACTTCTATCATTGTTCATTTTTGAATCATACTACACAAAATTTGTGTGTCTTTTCTTAATTATTCCCATGGAAGCATTGTTGAATACATCAGACAATGAATTTGGAATGAAAAAGGAATGGATTCAAATCTCTTTGCAGATACTTATAAGTTCTTTTAGTTATATTGTATCTGTTTACTTATTTGTAAAAGAAGGAAGTTGGACTACATTATTTCCAATATCTTTTAGCTCAAAATCACAGGCAGAATTACTCTACCTTTGTATTGAAACCCCTAAATATTAAACTATGTGTTAGCTTATTTTGAAGAATTTTAAGGTCTTTATAGAATTTTCTTTTTTTAATTCTTTATAGCAGGTATTGTTAAATCAATTGAAATTATTTCATGGGTCTCTTAAAAAAAACACACCATGAAAATGACAATAGAAAATAATAAAATGTTCCAAGAAATTATGTTGCTTTTTTTTAGCTAGACATGAAAACAAGTTCATCTAACTTCATTTGCCTTTCCAAATATTATCATTCTGTTTACTTTCAACAAAGGTATTTCTTTTCACTTCACTTATAATAAGCATTTCAAGATTATTATGGCTTTGTTCTTCAAGTAGTTTTGTCTACATTTTGATTGTTGCATGCCATGCTCATATTTAGAGCATCAATAGTTATATTAATGTCTATAGATAGTCAAAATCTACATGATTCTTGTCCTTATATATAATTTTATGGAAAATATAAATTAAAATATAAATATTTGTTCACTATATTGATCAAACTGTGTGTATCTTCTCACTGTTAATGATGATGTTCAGGTCCTTAGTCAGAATCCTTAGAACATTAACTAGAGTTCCTAATGGCTTTTTGTAATCTGGAAAACAGGACATCATATCAATGGCTTATTTATTAGTCTCCTGAGCTAATCAAGTCTCAAGAAACATCCTTCTACTCTTTAAGGAATAGAACTAGCCTAGCCCATAACAGAAAATCCTTGTAGATATTCCTTCTACCCCATATCACATACATATACAGAGATCAATACATATTATGAATAAGAATATATATCATGGATGCATGTATAAAATTTTTATACAAGTGCTAATAGGCATACACATATTTACATGTATATACATGTGTATATCAATACATACATGTGAGTATGAAATGTATTCATGTATATGAATATATTGATATATAGATATTAATTCTTTTGCATAATGCAAAAGAGTGCAAGCATATATATATATATATATATATATATATATATATATCGCCATTCTAACCAGTAGTGAAAGGGGGTAGAGTGGAAGACTGTTGAAAGATCATTGAAAAATGGATTGGTCTGTTTATATTTGATATTCTCTGTGACTAGCTAATGTGGTAAGGATGGGAAATGAACACCTCCTATTGGTCATAATATGTGTGTGCATATATATGTGCACATAGACATATCTGTGCATGTATGTCCATATATGTATGAATATGTATATGTTTGTGGGTATTTATGCACATTTTATCTGTGTGTATATGTGGATGGATAGATAGATACACATACTTAACATACATATACACATATATACATAGATTAATTCTACTTGTGGATATAGAGATATAACTTGATCAGTGTGAAAAAGGACCTGTTTTCTTATCTTCTTGTTAGTTGTTCAGTATAATCTCTAGGTGTTAAATAATATGTTAATATTATATAATATGTTAATATTATATAATATGTTAAATAATATGTTAATATTATATTTATATATTATCCATTATCACTCTAGCTTTACCTAAATATAATAGTAGGATATACCTTGCCTGGGTTTTCAGGAGAGGGGCTATATTTGTTCTAGTTGTATATTATTTTGCATAACCCCATTCCTCACAGATAATAAGGGAAAATTTCATTAATGCTTAGTTTTGGTTATTATCTATTAACTTCACCACATAGATGAGAAAGGTACGGTGTGGATCATGTTAGTCATGTGCTATAAAGGAAAACTATTTCCTACACAAAATAGTATTACTTAAAGATAAAAGGTACATATTTGCATATTTACAAACAATTAAACATAGAGAACAATAAATCATCATTTGTAACATCTTACCCTAGGATATTAATGCTTAAAACATGAAACGTTTTTGTAGGATTGGTGAACAACCACTTCACTTTAAAATTGTACTTCCTGGAACTCGTTCTAAAGGCCCCAAGTTTTGGATAAGCCAGTGTATGGCTTAGTATTATCTTCCTACTATTAGTCAAACTCCATGAGTAGGTTATAGTTGTAGAAAACTATTTCCAATGAACTCCATTTGAGGATCCCAAGAACTCCTGAGGTCCTTTTTGAAAAGGTCCTCTCTCATGATTGCATTTTGGTCACTTACGGTCAGAGAAAGAAAAGCAAGAGACTACCAGTCCCTCAAAATGTTGGCTTATGCTTTAGATGCAGTGACAGAGTGTTTTCTTTTTTCAATTTTAGAAGTTGCTTAGATCATATAAAAGGGAAAAGGACCCACATATACAAAAATATTTATAGCTGCTCTTTTTGCAGTGGCAAGAAATTGGAAATTGAGGGGTTGCCCATCAATTGTGGAATGGCTGAAAAAGTTGTGGTATATGAATGTAATGGAATACTATTGTGCTGTAAGAAACGATGAGCAGGCAGATTTCAGGGAAACCTGGAAGGACTTGTATGAACTGATGCTGAGTGAGATGAGCAGAACCAGGAGAATACTCTACACAGTATCAACAACATTGTATGTTGTTCAACTGTGATAGACTTGATTCTTATCAGCAATACAATGGACCAAGATAGTTCCAAAGGACTCATGATGGAAAAAGCTCTCCAAATCCAGAAAAAAAAAAACTGTTGAATATGGATGCATATTGAACCATACTATTTTTATTGTTTTTGTTGTTGTTTTTCTTTTTTGAGGTTTTTCCTTTTTGCTCTGATTCTTCTCTCATAATATGACTAATGCAGAAATATGTTAATGTGATTGTACATATATAACCTATATCAGATTACTTGCTGTCTTGGGGAGCTGGGAGGGAGGGGAGGGAGGGGGAAAATTTGAAACTAGAAATCTTATAAAAAACAAATGGTGAAAACTATCTCTAAATGTACCTGGAAAATAATAAAATATTTATATGGAAAAAAAAGAAGCTGCTTAGAACTTCTATCCTACATATTTCAGAAAGAGAGTTGGGCAGAATATGTTGCAGGAAGAGATGTTATTTTGTGAGGGAGGGAAATTTTAAATTAACATAAACATCCTTTTCTATTTTCTTTTCTTTTGAGAAAATATTACTACCTATATAAGGGATTTGCTAAACCCAGTTTAAAAACAGTGGAATTGACCAAATGTTATTAAATAGTTATTGTCTGTATGATTTTAGTCAGAAAACAATTTTATTAGAATAAGGCACTTTGAGTCCTCTTTGTTTTTATTTTTAATGTCATAGTGCTATTTTTTTTAATTAAACATGTTGAATAGTTGAGGATTTTATTCCTACTTCTTGTTGGCAAAAATTGTATGCTCATGGATAAATCACCACCCAAAATACCATCCCTGCTCTCTGGGGTTTCAGGGTGGTTAATATTATACACACACACACACACACACACACACATACAATATACATGTATGTATATATGTATTTATGAATGCATATATTATACATACATATATCCAAACATGCATATTTACACATGTATACGTATGTATGTGTATTGTTGTGTGTATGCACACAGACACACCCATATATATATTTTAGGCCCAAGGATTTCTGTAAATTTAAATTTGAATTCTAAGTATAACTCCTAGAAAACCAATATTATCCACATAATCCACTTGAGTAAGTAATAGTTAATTCAATAAGTAAGAAAGGACCAAACTCTACCCTTAACCTATTTTTTCTTAGAGACATTGCTGGCTTTAAGCACTTTACCCACACTATCACCAGAAGGCCCTAAACCAGAAATATCTCTGGCTTGATGGACCACATCCCAGTCAGAAGCTCTCAGAACCCAATTCTGTAGCTATTAACCAGCATTTTACCATGAGATCAAGATCTAGCTAGCTGTGGCCTACAGGTTTATTGTAATAAATTTGACTTCAAATATAGAAACTTCTCCTGCCCTGTTATGGATAGCAACTTATAATGCAATAAATATCACTAATTTTCAAAGTATTTGCTGCTACTTAGTGGGTAAGACCAGTGAACCCTATATTCCCTGAAACCTGGTTGACAAGCACAGTGCTCCTAGAACATAACCATAAAGTTTTGATTTTATGATTTTTAAAATACTATTTGGCTCTGCTATTTTGGTTTGAAAATATATAATTATTATGTAGTTTCTACAAGCTCGGAAGATTAAATCTTCAAGTGATGATGCTTGTTTGAATACAATCTGTATTTCAGGATGGGCCAAAATAATTGTAATATGATATATCTTATTTTTATTCAATTATGTAAATCATATATGGAATAAAAATAAATGAGTATTAAAATTTACCACAGAATATATGACTGGAATAATTTTTTTCCATTTTAAGACACTTTATAAATATAAACTTATAGAGGACTATACAAACTCATTATAATAAATTACAAAGGGGGAATAATGTTTTGCTTCAAATTGTTATGCATTTTTTAATGAATCCATTGCAATTAGAAATACATTGTTAATGAATTAATCTCATTTTGGTTTTTATTGCTGTGTATTTCATCACAAACAGGATAATGTATAGAGTATATGCTTAGACTTCTATACTCTAGATTCAGATCAGTTATGAAAAAGAAGAGAAAAGAAAACTGTAAATGGCCCAAAACTGTGAGCTCAAAAAAGGATTATATATTTATGCAGCTGAAAACATTCAAAAAATGCTGATCTCCAACTTACAGCTCAGATAATAGTATTCCATGGGTCATTAAGCAAGAGCAAAATGTGAAGATATAGTCGAGAGACAAAGGCCTTAGATTCTAATGGATTCTCATATTTTGACAAGGGAAAAGGATCCTTTTGTGTTTCCCAGGAATATGCTGGGGCAATATTATTTTGAAACCTATCTAAGTAAAGAAATATGAAGCCTAAACAAAAAGAGCATATAAAACCTTACTAAAGTTCCCTTTTCCTAAGACATTAACCACCATGGTCCTTCCCTAGAGTTTGAAATACATATCACCAACTTTTCTTTTTTTTTTTCTTAAAATATAGGAAGCAATATTCATCCTAAAATTGCAGGTATCATCTAGTTGGAATAAAATACTAGGTTATTCTTAGTATTAATCCCTTACTGGGAATTAGTTTCTCTACTAAACTTGCATCTTCTTACAGTACCCCTGAACTTTCCACCAGTTTGTACAATAATTAGGTATATATTGTTTTTGGTCATTTTTCAGTTGTTCCAACTCTTTCTGACCCCATTTAGGATTTTCTTGGCAAAGATATTGGAGTGATTTGCATTTTCTTTTCTAGCTCATTTTACAGATGAGGAAACTGAGGCAAAATCATTAAGTTTCTTGCTCAAGGTCACAGAGCTAGTAAGTATCTGAAGTCAGATTGCAACTCAGGAAGATGAGTCATCCTGACTCCAGGCCTTCCCCTCCATCTGCTGCACCACCTAGCTAAAATGAAAAATAATACTAAATGGGAAATAGGAACTGAGTATAAAGAAGAACATAGAAGTTACTTACAAAACATCCTTCTAAATGAAGGCCACATCCAGAAACTATGCATTGTTGAGTGCAGCCATCAGAGGAGCTAATTGATCCTGACACCATGCCTGGAGGAGGATCAAACTGTTTGGAGCAGGGCATGTGGTCTCTCTGGAAACCCCATTTTGCTGCAAATGAAGCCCACTATTCTGACCAGATGTTACCACACTAAAAGCCTTCCCAGCCTTTTCTGTGGACTTTCAGCCATTCTTCAAAACAAATTATGTAATAGCTTCTTGAGGTTGTACCTTCCATGAGATTCCCTTCCTGTTGAAGTACATCTAAACCCTACTTCTTCTGTCCCTCCTGGGCACTAAAGTATTCTGGTGCCCTGTGGTGTCCTGAATTGCAGTCCCCTTTCCTCAATTAAAGACCGTTATTTATGCAGCTTTTTTCTTTTGTTTTGTCTTGATAGCAGTAAATTAGACAAAGCCATATAGAGCCCAATAATAGGCACTGGATATGCAAACTGCAGATAAGCTCTTGACATAAGTAGTAGATCCAGAAAAAATGTTATTTTAATAATGCAAGCCCAAAGTGGCATTGATAAATTTGGTATGATAGTTGTATGTTAATGAGCAAACCCTACAGTGGTACAAATAAGATTTAGAACATCCTCCTAGTACAACTGTATAGGAATGAGACCCCAAAACCTGTTCTCTCAAGTATTTCTCCAACTCCTTTGATTCCATGACATTCAACTGCCCTTAATCCCAATCCTTAGCTAAGTGACAATATTTGTATCTTCTCTGTCTCTTTTCCACTATTGTATGCCTCTTTCTCCCATACCATTCCCTATGCCAAATGTTTCTGAACAGTGTTCCTTTTAAAGTGTAATCTTTCAAATTCATTACCACTTACTAGCAACATTATATTTCCCTTCAAACATACACAGTACTTACTTGTCCTGATCCAACCAAGGACCCCCTTGCTACCTCCCTTCCTTAAGAAATAAGCCATATAGTTAGGCTAGGATTTAATATGCCCATAAGTACACCTCAATGGATATGCTTGGTGTAGTGAGTCCACTGATAGAAAAAATGACAGAGAAAGGAGAACTGTCTGTCTTCCATTTGCAGTGATCTCCCCTTATCGGGGGTGGTGGGTCTTCATAGAATAGTCTCTAAAATGAGTTAAGTGCCAGATCTATTCAACAAATGTTTATCGAATGACTGTTATATATATATCATTGTGGTAGATTGCATTGATACAAGGACAAAAAACAAAAATGCCCCTGTATTCAAGAATTTATGTTCTACTGGGAAAATCTGACATGTGAATACAGAAGGACAGTATAATGAAGGTTGAAGAAGGGTAAACCACTAAGTGGGGATGATGGAAAAGCTCATAGAAGTTTTATAGAAGAATGGGCAATATGGGGCACCAGTTTGCTGGTAAATTTAAATAAAACAGTTGTATGAAGTTCCTGGGGCAATTATTACAAGTTTGCAATTGACAAAGTTCCTAAAGAGAAGAAAAGGTAGGAATGGAATGACAATGAAGGGGAACTAGAAACAATCAATTGACAATCATTTATTAAGTACTTACACTGTGTCTGGCATTGAACTAAGTGAATGGAATACAAAGAAAGAAGAAAACAGTATTGGACATTGAAGAATTTATATTATAATAGGGTAGATATCTTGAAAATAAATGGAAACATTCAAAATACACACAAAGTAACCTGAAGTCAGTTTTAAAGAGGAAGCATTGGGGCAGCTAGGTGGCACAGTGGATAGAACATCAGCCCTGGAGTCAGGAGGACCTGAGTTCAAATCCAGCCTCAGACACTTGGCACTCTAGCTGTGTGACCCTGGGCAAGTCACTTTACCCCAATTGCCTCACAAAAAAAAATAAAATAAAGAGGAAGCATATAGTACATAGGGCTGGGTTAGAGGAGTAATGACTGATCTAACTCCTGCAATTTGGCTTTGGGGCATTTGAATAGAGTCTCAAAGGAAGCCAGGGATTTTTAGAGGTTTAAATGAGATAGGAGATCATCCTAAGTTAGTGGGGGAGTCAACAATAAGTCACAGAGAGGAAAGATGGAATGATATATATAACAAAAAATCCAAAATTGCTGGATCTTAGAGTTTACAGAAGGGAATAAAGTATAAGCATACTAGAAAGGCATGAAAAAGTCAAATTGTGAAGATCTTTAACTGCCCCACTCCCCCAAATTATATTGTATTTGAACATAGAGATAATTGGGAGGCATTGGGTTGTATTGAGAAAGGGAATGGATTTTAAAGTCTCTCTGTAAGTTGATCAATATAACAGAAAAGCAATCAAAAAGAAAAAATATAGAAAGAAAATAACAGTTGCTAATGTTAGAGCTAATACTAAACTTGCATGGCAGTTCTCCTGAATAGAACCACTTAATCACTAAAGAATGTGTGTATGTGTATACACACATATGCATATACACATATGTAGATACACATATGTATATAAATTTGTGTATAAATGTATATATTTGCATATATACACATATATATTTATAAACACATCTGCACTGCATAGAATTTTAATATAAAAACTATATATTTGGGTACAGATATAAATATATAAAAAGAAGAAATATTTTAAATATCAATAATGTAAATATCATAAAAGTAATGGTCCCTTCAGGTAGCACAAATCAAACAAACATCTAAATGCAAACAGAAATGAAATAGGAAATGACAAATAATAAATTAATAGAAATTATTAATATTTATGTTGTTGTTTGTAATTTGTTCCTAAAGAGGACCATGACATCAAGAGGTGATGTCCTGAGTTGTAGTGAATTGGATTTATTGGAGGAAGGGTTGTGCAAAGTCACCAACCTTACTCTTTCTCCCTGAACCCTCTGGTTCCAGCGGCAAGATATATATCAGAACAACTGAAGATGTCCCCAGATGTTTGAGGCAGCTGGGGTTAAGTGACTTGCCCAGGATCACATGGCTACTAAGTATGTAGGGTTGAGATTTAAACTCAGAACTCCCAGCTTCAAGACCAGTGCTCAATCCACTGCACCACCTGCCCTAATAGTTATGTGAAAGATAATAATGGAGAGAAAATAGAACATTAAACTTTTTAGCATGTATAGTTAATACTTTTCTTGGCATAAAAATATGTCTGTGTATGTATGCATGACAAAAAGTGACCAGAAATAATATATTATCAGAAAAGGAAATAGAACTAGCTAAATTAAATTGCCAAGTGGTGTGTATGTATGGAATGTTAAGGTGACATTCTTGGTCCTGAAGATTCTTTTGGTACTTGAAGATTCTTTTAAATGTTTATACAACTATTTATACCTATACTATACAAATTATTCTCAAAAATTAAAAAAAAATAAAGTTTTACCAATCTTCTTTTAGACAGAGTCCTCATACCTTAACTAAATAAAACAAAGCAGAAATATAAAATACTATTTTAATGAGTATCATTTAAAATTGTAAAATAGAACTTCTGGTGCCAAGATGGTGAAGTAAGGAGGGAACCCTCTGGAGCTCTTTCAAATATCTCCTACAGATCAATAGAAAAATGCCTCTGAATTGTTCCAGGAGCAGAGAAGCAAACTACCAGCCTGGCAGGAAAGGTCTGTCTTACCAGGATGAGGAGTTTAGGGAGGGAAGTGAGGTCCTAGAGCAGCAGTAGCCACAGCTTCTGGGCTCACAGCAGGGAGACTGAAGCAGGGTTCTGAGCCTGGAACAAATCCCCAGTAAAGCCCTGGCCTCTTGTAAACCAGCAACCCTTTCGGCATGTGAATAGTCTGGGAAGCATAGCAGGCACCTTCACCACATCCAGGCCAAATCCACTAGGGAGGCCTTGACCACACTATTGACCACTGCTCACAGAAGCACTGCCCAAGGCTGATCAACAGCACCTTCCCACCCCTGGGGGCTACACTGAGAGAGACTCTTTTTCCATAGCAAACAAGCAGCAAGGGGCTCCAACCCATAGCAGATCTGCCACAAAATTACTCCTCCAGGGCCTGCTAGCAGAGTGACTCTGTTATCCTACCAAACCAGCCCTGGGACCCCAACCCTTGGGCAGATTTAAAACAAAATTATTCCTCCAGGATCTGCTAACAGAGAAGCCCTATTAACAGAGAAACACAGCAGGAGGGGACTTCCAGTGGGGCTGACCAGCAACAACATCTGTCCTCCAGGGTCAGCCACCAGAAGTATTCTGTTAATTTTAGCAACCCAACTATAGGACACCAACTCAGCAAAAGGCCATCGCAGATACAGGAGAGGCCAAAATGAAGGATCAACACTCCTCCCCACCCCCATACAATACCAGTCAGAAGGGAAGCTTACTTTACAAAGAAAGTAAGTTGCTAAGCCCCAAAGCCCAGTGAAAGGCACCAGTAAGACCCAGTGCTTCAGCAAAAAAAAAAAAAAAAAAAGGATAGTTAAGAATGGAGCCCAACTCTTTCATAAGAACAGTGTCACAAAAAAGGGATAAAAATTAGTAAGATAAAATTTTTAAAAGGCTTGACTATTTACAGTTACTATGGTGATAGGGAAAATCAAGGAATAAACTTAGAGGAGGACACTAGTAAGAAAATGGCTACAAATGAAGCTTCAAAGAATAATTTAAATTGGTCTAAGGAACAAAAAGAATTCCTGGAAAAAATTTTAAAAAGGGCTTTTAAAAACAACTTAGAACTCCCCAAAACATAGACATAATGCCATAGGACAAGACCTGGAGCAGCAAAACCCACAGAGAATGTGCTGAAATCATCTTCTAAGCAAGAATGGCTTGGAAGGTCAGAAAGAGGGAGCTGCTTTGCTGAGACAGGAGTGGAGTGCAATCCCAGTTACCCTGACAAAGATCCAATCCCAGAAGGCTTCACCAAAGAAAGAGACCCACAGAGCCTCTGAATCAGCTGAAGCACGAGTGTCATCTGGAACTAAGCTCACAGTCTAGTGAGAAGGCTGAGCCCTTGGCAAGGGAGAGACTACAGGGCTCTGTGCTGGTGTTGAGGCAGAACTTGGGTTTTTCACCCCTGCTGGGAACCAGGAGAGAGGCTTGAGTAGCAGTGGCCCAGGTTGGGAAGGGGCACAGGTTCATCAGAGCTGACAACCACAATACACAAAGCTGGTTGATTAGCAAGTTGGTCTGGGGTCAACTATGGACCAGGGAACAGGCGAGGTGAGTGAAGAACCTGATCCTCCTTAAATGATGTCACCTGAGACTTCTGAAGCTTAGGATACTGCAGCCTGGAAACAGTGCCCCACTTTAAGGAGCTAAGAAGCCACTGACATGAGGGAGTGCAAGAACCATATACCAAGGTATATGAGAGTGCCACTGATTTTTATTAATATGCTATCCTTATTAATAAAATTAAATTATGGGGGCAGCTAGGTGGCACAGTGGATAAACTACTGGCCCTGGATTCAGGGGTACTTGAGTTCAAATCTGGCCTCAGACACTTGACACTTACTAGCTGTGTGACCCTGGGCAAGTCACTTTACCCCCATTGCCCTGCAAAAAAAATAATAAATAAATACAAAATTTAAAAATTAAATTAAATTACATAGAAATCATGTATCTTCAACTATTTAAAATTTCACAAGATAAAGGTTTAATATCTAAGATATATACATAACCAAAAGCAATATAAAACTAATACTCATCTCCCAGTAGAAATTTGGTCAAAAATATGAAGAATGCTCAAAAGGAGAATTGCAAATTAATGAATATATGATAGAATGATTAAAATCACTAATCAAAAATGCAAATCAAAATACAAATAAGATTGTATAATGAGAAAATAAATAAATATAGCAATAAAGGAGATGAGCTAATATTGGAGGGATTATTGAAATATTCATTATTTGTGGAGCATTTAGAGTGAACAATTTAAAGAAAATGTGGAATTAAGTAACTAAAGTAAAAATCTCCGAAACACAGATTGACTCAAATTTTGATACTCAACACTTTCACAGCTCCCTCAGTTCTCTCTCCCATCTGACTGGAATGTTGAAATGTGGAGCAATAAAGTTTTTCTTCCTTTGTAGAAGCCTCAGAACTTGCCAGATAGCTTTCCATTTTCCATCAGTTACTCTATTTAGTTTTAAGTCCATGGGACATCATACCCCCTGCTTCTTGCTCCTTTTGTGTTGTCTTCCCCATCAGATTGTAAATTCCTTTAGGACAGAGAATAACTTTATTTTTCTGATTTGTATCACCAGCATTTAGCATTATGACTGGTACATAGTAGGCAAATAATACATATTTACTGAATTGGATTATCCTCTGGACTACCATGGTTGGGATGAGGTAGGTGCTATTATTTTTATTTTATATGTAGTTCCTATCCCAAAGCTCATTATGGGACTGTGTCCGCATTGGTGGAGATGAACTCCCTGCTCTGCATGATGGGTCAGGAGAAGTTGCTGAGAGTTGTAGAGCTCTAGCCTTCTTCAGTCTTCTTCAGGACTCCTCAAGTTTCAGGACTTTTCATACTTCAAGTCACTTTATGTGCCTCTGACTTCCAGATTAAAGTGGAAAGATTAAAAATGGAAGCAGCATACCCTACTTCAGGTTACTAAAAGAAAGACTGGGAAGACATGAAAAGGACTGGCAGTATTCATCATGTCCTTTTCCAAAGCTTGGGACAATATAGACTGCACAGATTCCCCTAGGGATACACACACACACACACACACACACACACACACACACACACACACACACACACACACACACATATATATATGTGGGAGAACTCTTTCACTCAGTATTGTCTGATATCTATCTCTGTGTCTATCCCTATCCCTTTCCCTATCCTTATCCCTATCCCTATCTCTATTTCTATCTCTCTCTCTCTCTCTCTCTCTCTATCTCTATCTCTATCTCTATCTCTATGTATGTATCTATATATGTATATACACACATATATATATGCATATGCATACACATATATTTATATATAGACACATTTTTTCTCTTATATAGCTTTTCAGATTTATTTTATGTTGCAATTTGGATAAATGGGTTTTCTTTGTCTTTTACTATGTATGTTCATTAAGAGCAGCTAGGTATAACAATGGATGGATCATCAAGCTTAGAGCCAAGAAGATGTAAATTCAAATATCATCTGAAGGACATAGTAGTCTTAGTCATGATGGCTACAAGGTAACTGTCGGTGCTGGGGCACTGGTGGTCCAGGCATTGAGGGCTTCTGGCCCAGCTTGGGCAGCTACTTGCTCCATCATGATGTGAAAAAATAATTATTAGTGGTGAATTTCTAGGAGAAACCCAGAAGCTGTTCTCTCCCCCTATCCAGCCTATGATAAGACTTCAGCTTAACAAAAGGAATGCAGATTAACCTTTCTGATTAACTAGGGGAGGAAACACACCTTGACTACCCCCCAAGTCATGTCAATCAATGGCCTTGAATGATGCTAACCAATTAGCTTACATCAATGTGGGGTGATCCTCTTCTACCTGAAAGAAGATAAAAATCCCTGGAGACATGAGGGTCGATCTCTTAAGCTCTTACACTCTTCTCTTACTCTCTTGCACCAGAGATGCTCTTGAATTGGCCACGTGCCCTCTCCTCTCCTGCTTGGCAAAATGTTCCAAGTATGTAACTAGTGGAGAAGTCAGTCAGAGACATGGTCAATATTTCAGTAACATGTGATCTTAATAATAAATGCTTACTGCCAAAACTGGTACAATAGCCTTTAATTTATAAGTAGCAATATATTAGAAAATTCCAGTCTAGACCCACAATATTTTAAATGACACAGTGACCAGTGACTGAAGGAGGTATCCCTTCTGATTAGGAGCAGACTATAGGCTTGAAGAGATTATGATGACTGCAAGGAATGATTTGGATCCATATGATATACTAGCTGTAAAGGCAGTTCCACAGACTAAGGAGGAACCCAACCTGGTTCCTTCCATCACTGGAAGACCAATAGTTTGCTGTATCTGTGAAGAGGATAACAGTTCAGTCATTTGATTCAGGCTTCATAAATGTCTGACATAGCATTGCCCTAACTGTGGAACCCATTACAAGCTGGTACCTGATCAGTTGACACATTAGGTCCCTGGATTTGTTTACTTGAGACATGCTATAATGTTTTCTTCCCAAATATAAAAGATTAGCAATTTCCCTGTATAATAGCAGCCTGATAGGCCTGAGTCCAGGTAGGGATGCTCTGGCCCTGAGGGGGACACTATGACCATGGAGAAATGTGGTTGATCAGCTTACTAGGGTCAGTTAGAGATTACTCTTTCTTTGAGAAGCAAAGTAGTCAATTAACCAGGTAGTGGTTGCTCAAACAGATAATAAAGCAGCCATCCAGAAATCTGGGCTCCTTGAATTTACATCCTGAGCTTAGATGGGAGCCAGTCGTGTTGGCTATGTGATTAGGACCAGGTAGTGACAATAATCTCAAGTTAAAAATGTGGAATTTTAATTATTAATATATCCAAATAGCTACCACCATCATTTTCAAACTGCTGTAACTTTTCAGTCTTAGGTCTCTTCCCCCCACCCCCTACCTTCTCACCTCTATAAAATTGTCATCTTCTCCTTTGTTCTGGGAGTTTGAAGTTAGATGTCTTCTCCCAGCCATACCTCTATGGCTGTCTTGATTAAGAAACATGCCATAAACCTGTACCTCCCTGGGAGTTTGAAGTTAGATTTCTCCCAGACATACCTCTGTGTGCCAAATAATAAAAATATTACTTACATATTGATTGCATTGTGTGGGCAGATAATTCTTTGGAAGAGGAATGTTTTCAAGAGCCCATTTAGGGGTAACACCTGGCACTTCCATTTAAAAAATGGACTGAGGGAGAGTCAAAATCTTGTTTACCTCAGTTTGCTTGTTTGTAAAATGAGCTGGGGAAAAAAATGGCAGATCACTGCAGTGTCTTTGACCAAAATTAAAAAAAATAAACATCAAATAGGCTCATGAAGAATGTGAAATGACTGAGACAACTGAACAATAATAACAATAACAAACATTTATGTTCATTGAGGAAACTATATTTTGTAGGAAAGGGGCTAAGCCTTAAAGAACTTAGAGGGGAAGCTAGGTAGCACAGTTGATAAATCACCAGCCTTGGATTGAGGAGAAACTGAGTTCACATCCGGCCTCAGACAATTGACACTTACTAGCTGTGTGACCATAGGTAAGTCACTTAACCCTCATTGTACCACAAAAAAAAAAAAAGAAAAAACAAACAAAAAGTAGAGCTTCCCCTTTTCCCCAATAATGATACCATGATCAAAAGTTGTCTTGCACTTCATCATTCCCTGTTATTTATTTATAAAACCTGTACATAATAGCAAGATATATCAAATTCTTTCATCTTGGACAAAATTTGATGTAGTCCAGCAGTTTCAAAAGTTTATTGTTGGGGCAGTTAGGTGGTGCAGTGGATAGACCATCGGCCCTGGAGTCAGGAGGACCTGAGTTCAAATCTGGCCTCAGACACTTAACACTAGCTGTGTGACCCTGGGCAAGTCACTTAACCCCAATTGCCTCACCCAAAAAACAAAACAAAACAAAACAAAAGTTTATTATTATAGTAGTTGTGGTTGTTATGTGTTTGTTTGATATGTTAAAAATGCAGTCGGCACTTCTGTACCATAAAATCCAATTAAAATAATTTTAATAATTGAATTTTTTAAATGTGTTAAAATAATAGAAAACTTAATAACCTTTCCTTTTTGAGGAACTGGAAGAAATGCCTTGTAGACATTTTTAATGCAAGAAAATATTTCTGACAACCTACCCTGCCCCCAGGCCAATCTTTTTATAATTTAAAGCTCCAAGTGGGGTGAAGGATGTATTGTGTTTACAATGGCTTCAGGGGATTGCTCAAGTTCCCACTACAGTGCTTCTCCAACATCTTAAAGAGATATATAAATATTGATTATTACTGTCTACATCAAGACTAACATCATCATTATTACCATTATTTTTCAGCATCTTCATTACCCCCTCATGCTAAGGAGATGAAATAAGTATCCTTAGTTGAATATTGATTTAAAGGACTATAGGCTGTGAACTAGGTCATTTTATTTTGTTTAACACATAGTACACTTGAAAGGAAAGTTAAACTTCAGGTCTAGCCATAGACTATTTCTCTTAATCTTTTTAATGAGGGAAGCATAGTGTTTTGGAATAAGTAGGGGTTGATATCATTTTACCCTCCCCTGGTCATACATCTGAAGTATTATCCAACTAATTGACACAGTGGATAGAATGGTAGGCATGGAGTAAGGAAGAACTGAATTCAAAACCTCAATTCTGTTTTCTCAATTGTAAAATAAAGATAATAAATAGTACCTGTCTCACATGGCTTTTTTTAAGATTAAATAAGATATATTTGTAAATCACTTATCACAGTGCCTGGAATAGAGATGCTTAATACATTCCTGGTCCCTTTGCCTCCCTCCCTTTCTAGATAACCAAGTTTCAGGACAATGTCACAAAAAAGGAAACAAGTTGTAAGTATAGCTCTTGTCCATCAGTACTTTTATTAGAAAGTACTGAGTTAGATTTGGTTTGAAGACATGTTTTTTTCTCTTCAAATATTTTCAGGGTTCTTATTCAGTAGGGGACTCAACTTTTGAATATTGGCTACATTCCAAAGAGATGTGAGAGAGAAGAGGCTCTGAAAGTCTACAGAGCCACTGGGCTGACCTCATTGTTGTATGCCTATGAAATTCGGATAGTCTACCAGTGCCATGATAGAAAATTGAACTACTTCCATTTAAATTGTCTTGTAAATATTCTGAAGATCACAAGGAAAGATAAGGTACTGGACACTGAGGTTCTTTCTCAAGATAAACTGCCGATCTTTCATATTCTACAGCAAATAGATGTGCAGAGCCAAACTTTAATATAAAGTTCAAAGTCAAGAAATAGGCTGGAAAGTGAGCAAACAACAACATAATTTGATCATAAAAAGCTACTACAGTGACAGGAAAGACCAAGACATAAACTGGAAGAAAACAATGTGCAAAAAGCTATAAGTGAAGCCTTTAAAAATGATTTCACTCAAATCCAAAAAAAATAATTACTGGAAAAGTCAAAGGAAGAGATAAGTGGTTTTGGAAAAGTTGAGAAAAGAAATGAGAGTGATATAAGAAAATTATGGAGGGCTGATCCAATATGGCAGAGAGAAGCCAGGAATTAGTCTGAGCTCTCCCCAGTTTTCCTCATAAACAACATTAAATCAAGCCTCTAAACAGATTCTGGAGTTATAGAATCCACAAAAACATAGAGAGACACTTTCTTCCAACTTGAGACAATTTAGAACACTTCAGGAAAGATCATTCTCACTTGGGCAAAAGGGGAGTACAGTTCAGCTCTACACAGCATGGAGGGTGTCTGGGAAAGTCAGCAGGAGGCTCCTGGCTGCAGCACATATCAGCAACTGAGGCCAAATGGTTCTGGCTCTTCAGGATAGTATCACAGCAGGACAGTTATGACACACACCATCCCTGGCGGAGAGGGCAAGCTAGAGTAGCATCTGCAGAACAGGCACAACTAGACCTAGACATCTCAGCACAGGGAACAAGCCCAGGGTTGTAGGGAATCCACAAGCCACAGAGGCCTAAGAACAAAAAGCCAGTGACCAGGCCCCTATCCCCCAGCAAAAAAAGCTTGCAACAGTGGCCCCTCTGCACCAGAAGCAGACCTCAACTTTAAAAAGTGAAGAAAAAAAGGCTAAATTATGAGTAAGAAACAGACAAGGACCCTTACTATTGAGAACTTCTATGGTGACAGGGAAGACCAAACAAACAACAACAAAACAACAACAACAACAAAACCCTAAGATAAGGAAAATACTGTCAAAAGTCCTAGATGTAAAGCTTAAAAGGGGGAAATAAATTGGTCTCAAAACCAAAAGTACTTCTAGGAAGAGCCCAAAAATAATTTTAAAAATCACAAAAGAATCACAAAAGAGAGGTAGAAGAAAAAATGGGGAAAAATGAGATTTAAACAAGAAAATTATGAAAAAAGAGTCAATAACTTGGAAAAGGAAGCACAGAAATTGACTGAATAAAACAATTCCTTAAAAGTACAAATGGCCAACTGGGAGTAAAATGACTAAATAGTAAAGGAGGTAAAAATCTTACTGAAGAGAATAATGTCTTAACAATTAGATGGAAGATGGGCAGAAGAAAGCTAAGGACCCCATGAGGCACCAGAAATCAGTCAAATAAAATCAAAAGAATGAAAAAAATAGAAAATGTGAAATACCTCATCAGAAAGACAACTGACCTGGAAAATAGATCCAGGAGAGATAATTTAAGAATTATTGGACTGCCTGAAAACCATGATAAAAAAAAGAATCTAGACAGCATATTCCAGAAACTTATCAAGTAAAACTGCCCTGATGTTGTAGAATCAAAGGATAAAATTGTCATTGAAAGAATCCACTGATCACTTCTGAAGGAGACCCTAAAATGAAAACTCCAAAGGATATTGTAGTCAAATTACAGAATTATTGGGAGAAGGATAAAATAATGCAACTAGACAGAAACAATTTAAATATAATGGAGTCAAAGTTAGGATTACACAGGACCTGGCAGCTTCAAGATTAAAGGATCACAAGGATTGGAATATGATATTCTGGAAGATAAATGAGCTTGGGTTGCAACCAAGAATCAACTACCCAGCAAAATTGATCATTATCTTTCAGCGGAAAAGATGGACATTCAATGAAAGAGGGGATCCCCAGCGTCTTTCAGCTCTACCAGATTTAAAACAGGCCTTGTTATCAGAACCTGCACTAGGACTCTGAGACTACAGTAAGTCGTTTACTCTTTTTGTACATGAACAGAGAGGAGTGGCTTCTGGGGTCCTTACTCAAAAATTAGGACCTGCCCAGCTCCCAAAAGCCTATTATTCTGCCCAACTTGACTCTGTAGCTGCTGGAGCATCACCCTAGCTGTAGTCTGTGGCTGCCCCTGCTCTCCTGGTAGAAAAAGCCTCTGATCAGGACCAAGGTAACCTTTTAATAGCACAAAGCCTTCATGAAGTTGAGGCTCTCTTACTGTGTCATAGGACACAGGTTTGTTTGTTTTTTTTTTTCAGATCAAATGCTTACTAGGTATGAAGTAACCCTGCTAGGAAATGAGACAATTGTGTTAAAGTATTGTACAGTCCTTAACCCAGTAACACTGCTTCCCGACATGCTGTTTTCAGAAGAGCCTTTGCATGACTATACCTCCCTAGTTAACATAGCTGAGAAACCTCGTGATGATTTTTTTGACACACCTTTATAGAACCCTGATTTTATTTTCTAGACTAACAGATCCTCTTTTGTATGTGAGTTAATCTGCTGTACAGGTTCTGCTGTATTTTCTGATTGTGATACTGTCTGGGCAGCTTCTCTGTCCTCCCATCTTTGTACACAGGCTACTGAACTTGTGGCTCTCACACAAGCCTGTCACTTAGCCTGAGGAAAAAAGTGCTACTGTTTTCACTGATATGCATTTGATGTCTGCCATGCTGTAGGAATGTTATGGGTAGAGAGAAGATTTTTAACCTCTATTGGCAACATCATTGCTAATGGAGAATTTATTAAGGATCTCCTATCTGCCTTGAGGCTTTCCTGTGCTCTAGCTGTTGTTCATTGCCCTGCCCACACAGGGAATAATGATCCTGTCTCAAAGGGTAATGCATGAGCTGACGCTGCTGCTTTGGAAGCTCCTGAACATATATTTAAACTCTCATCTTCTGATGATATTTCCATTTCTCTTATGATAAGTCTGAAGTAGAGAAGTAGAAAAGAATTTCAAGGTTAAAGAGGTCAACGGGGTCTGGGTGACTTTGGAGGGAAAGCGGCTTCTTCCCCAGGTATGCCTATCTATTTACAAGAATGGCCACTTTGGCACACAAGGAATTGTGGACTCAGTAAAAAGGGCTTGAATTGCCCCAGGGGTTACGAGTGTAGCCTCTCAAGTGTGTGCCTCTTGTTTTCCCTGTCAGACTTATACTCAACAGGCCTTCCATGCTAAAGCTTATGGAGGGTGTCCTTTAGCATATACACCTTTTGAACAACTACAAATTGATTATATTACAATACCTAAGGTGGGACATTACAAGTTTTGTCTTGTCATAGGTGATCAAATCATTTGGTTGGTGGAAGCTTTTCCATACTCCTGAGCCACGTCTACATTTGTTTCTAAAGTTGCCTTAAGAGATTGTCCCATGCTTTAGTTTGCCAACCCACATTGATTCTGACAAAGCCAGACATTTCACTGATTCTGTCCTATCCCAAATCTACTCTTTCCTGGGAGTAACTCAACAGTTCCATACACCCTACCACCCACAAAGCTCAGGACAGGTGGAATGTATGAATAAAGAGCTTAAGAGCATGATTGGCAAATTGTGAACTGAAACTCATTTGAAGTGTCCTGATATTCTACCCTTGGCACTATTCTATCTGTGCAGCAGGCCAAGAGGAGAACTACATATATCACCTGTTGAGATGCTTTTTGGCCACCCCCCATCCAAGCAAAAGCTTTTTCCCCAGTATTTACATTATTAGTTGGGGGTGGGGGTGGGGATACCTCTGTTGCTTCCTATATACAGTAGTTATAAGCCAGAGTATGTGTACTTCACAAGGCAGGAGCAACAGTATAGGCTGGCCCCTTGGACTTCTCCTTACATGATTTTAACCCAGGAGACAGGGTATATGTCAAAAAATTTCAGCAAACTAGCACCTAGCCAGCTTGGGAAGATCCTTTTCAGGTATTGCTGACAACTCCAAATGCCATCAAAATCCAAGAGAAAGACTCTTGGATCCATTGTTCCCATGTAAAACCAGTCCCAATACTTGATGAGTAATGCATTCATGGAAATTATGTAATAATGAATAATGTTGTCAGTCATTTACATTTGTCATCCACTATCTATGTGATTGTAATTATATTTGTCAATTAATTCACATTTTTTCTGTCTTCATTATCCTTAGTTGTTAAATCCATATGAGTCTTGGATTATGGGAATTTACCATTTGACAAATTAATTGCCTTTATTCTGTGTTATCAGATCTTGAGCAGCCAAGATGCCAGCTATCTATGAAAGGAATACATACAAGAGGAGACATTAGACTGTCACAGGAGGGGAGACATGCATGAAATTCAGGTAGTACACTGCCTTGGGAAAGCTTGAGAGAATGGCCATTGGCAAGAGCTGAGGTTGGATTGTTTTGATTTCACATTTTCCCCCACATAGCACTGGACATTCCAGCTTTGTAATATAGGTGGCTGGACTTTTTTATCCCAGCCATCTCATTCTACCCCTGACTTTCTTTTTTTGGTGGGGCATAGAGGGTTAAGTGACCTCCACAGGGTCACATAGCTAGTAAATTTCAAGTGTGTAAGGCTGGATTTGAACTCAGGTTCTCATGAGTCCAGGGCCAGTGCTGCTCCTGGTATCCCTGATTTTTGATCCCCCCACCTACATGCCTGATGCCATGGGTATCTCTATCTTATGCATCTGATTAAATCTTTCAAACTGCTGTAACTTTTCAGTCTTAGGTCTCTTCCCCCCACCCCCTACCTTCTCACCTCTATAAAATTGTCATCTTCTCCTTTGTTCTGGGAGTTTGAAGTTAGATGTCTTCTCCCAGCCATACCTCTATGGCTGTCCCCTCAAAATATTTCACTGGTTGTCTGCAGAGCCACATAGTTTGGCAATGCTCATTTCTCTTACTTCTCTATTCTTTTATGGTTACCCCATAATTATCTCAGGTGTCATGAAAAACATGTTGAATTTGGCCTTGACATCTGTCTCTAGTTATATTAGATTCTTTAATTTCTCATAATGACATGAGGATTATTAGGCATATGATACAAAAAGTGATGAAATAAAGATATAAATTATTTTCTTAATACCAAGATTAAGATTGATTTGATTGACTGGCTTCAATGATTAACTCACTAAAAGGTAATCCAATTAAAACCACACCTGCCTGGCCCTCAAGAGGGTGTGCTCTCAGAGGGTATGAACTCTGAGCTCAACATGGGACCACCCTCAAGTCCAGTGAACTAATAGATTTGCAAGATGCTAGCCAATTAGCTTGAAGTCATGTGTGAGGACTACCTCTCCTCCAGACGCAGAAAAAAGCTTCCATACACAGTTACTCTCAGGCTCTCTGAAGCGCTCATGGTGGCAGAGGACTTGGAGGAAGAAGCAGGCCAGGCTGAGCTCTATTTGCTCCTCTAGACTAAAAGGCCAGGCTAAACTCTATTCTCTCCTCTAGGCTAGATAGATCTTTTCTTAACTTTCAGAGACATGTGTGCTCTCTTTACTAATATTTAATATACTTTAATAAATGCTTAATGCCATAAAATGGGTGGTAAAACTTCTAATTTATAAATCACAACTATATTAGGAACCCCAGCTAATTTTCCCCAAACTTGGGGAAGAAATAAGGTGACCACGCATATGCATTTACTTGCCACAAAATACAAGTGAATAAAAGAGTTGTTTGTTTTTTTTTAAAGTAGAATTGGGCAAGTAGAAGAAATGACCCAATTAGATATCAAGAAACAATAAAATAAAGTCAAAAGAAAGAAAAACAATAGGAGAAAATGTAAAATATCTCATTAAAAATCTGGAAAATCAATTGAGAAGATATAATTAAAGTATTATTGTACTGAATCATCAAAGAAACAAGCTAGACCTCATATTTCAAGAAATTATTAAGGGCAACTACCCTGATATTATTTTGGTACTATTCATTTTTGTACCTCTTTCAGGAAGTGATACACTTTGACCTAGCAAAAGCATTACTAGTTCTGTATTGCAAAAAATCAAGTAAAAGGACTTTTATATAAAAATATTTATGACAGTTCTTTTTATGGTGGCAAATAATTGAAAATTGAGTGGATGCTTATCAATTTGGAAATGGATGAACAAGTTGTGACATGATGGAGCACTATTGTACTATATGAAATCGTGAGGGGGGAAGTATCAGAACAAATGGATAGATCTATATGAACTGACGTAAAATGAAGTGAAAATAACCAGGAGATAATTGTGCAAACTAATAGCAATGTTGTAATGATCAATTGTGAAAAAATTGGTTACTTTGATCCAAACAATAATCTGAGACAATTCCATAAGACTTATGATGAAAAAAATGTTATCGATCACCAGAGAGAGAACTGATAATCTCTGAGTGCAAACTGAGCTATAATTTTTTCACTTTATTTTTCTTGCCTTTTTTTTGCAACATGGATAATGTCAACATATCTTTTGCTTGACTTCACATTTATAATTGATATTATACTGCCAGGCTTTTTAGTGCATATTAAATGTGGTGTGATGGAGAGAATGTAGAACTCAAATTTTTAAAAAATAAAGATGATTAAAGTAAATAAATGATAAAATATAAAAAAGAAAATGACATATAAGTTTATTGCTCTTAGCAATAAAGAGACAAATATTGTAAATGGTAAAAATTAAAAAAAAGGTCTAGGAATATGCACTACATATGGTATTATGCAGGGGGTACCCCATGATCCAAAAGTAAATGAAGTAACAGAGATTGAACCAAGCATATATCTACAATGTATAACATAATGTGGCAGATAAATAGTTAGAAAAAATCCTTGATCATAATGAAAAAAATCATAAACGGAGAGAAGCACAATAGTAGCTTCAAAACAAGTTCAGGTAAGACTCAGAGAGAATAATGCATTGGTCAGAATATATACAAGAGTACCTGAAAAAAAGAAACAAGGGGCAAAAAAACCTAATAAAAACAAAAAGAAACAAAAAAACTCAATATTCAAGGAAACAACAGTCAGGTAGGAAAGAATAGCAAGAATAATTAAAAGTTGTAACAAATTTTGGTAAATTTTGCTCAAGAATTGAAATCCCTGAATAACTAAATGGGCCCCAAAATACAAGTACAATACAAACGAATTATTAAAACTAAGTGAAAGAAACTAGATAAAAAAGTTGAATTTGAAATTGAGGAGATGCCCATCAATTGGGGAATGGCTGAACAAATTTTGGGGTGAGATTGGAATGGAACACTATTGTTCTGTGGGAAATGAAGAGGAGGATGCTATCAGAAAGGCCTGGAGAAACACAGATGAGCTGTTACAAAGTGAAATTTACTGTATACAAAATAACAGCAATATTGTAAGATGATCTGTTGTCAATGACTTGAATATTTTCAGCAATACAGTGATCCAGGACAACTCTGAACAACTTAAGAAAAATGCAATCAATCTACAGAGAAAGAATTGATGGTATCTTTTTTACATTTTCTTTTTTTTTTCTTTATTTTTCTTTTTTTTTTTTTTTTTGCGGGGCAATGGGCGTTAAGTGACTTGCCCAGGGTCACACAGCTAGTAAGTGTTAAGTGTCTGAGGCTGGATTTGAACTCAGGTACTCCTGAATCCAGGGCCAGTGCTTTAACCACTGTGCCATCTAGCTGCCCCCTACATTTTCTTTCACAACCTGACTAAGGTAAAAAATGCTTTGCATGACTGCACTTGTGTAACTTATATTGAATTTCTTGAGTTTTTAAAGGTGGTAGGGAAGGAGGGAGGAAGAGAGTTTGGAACACAGAGTTTTAAAAATCAATGTTGGGGCAGCTAGGTGGTGCAGTGGATAGAGCACCTGCCCTGGAGTCAGAAGTACCTGAGTTCAATTCTGGTCTCAGACACTTAACACTTACTAGCTGTGTGACCCTGGGCAAGTCACTTAACCCCAATTGCCTCACTAAAAAAAAAATCAATGTTAAAATTTGTTTTTGCATGTAACTTGGGGAAAGTTCTAAATATATATTCTTTAAATAAACCTGGAAAGAGCATGAAAGTGAGATGACATCCACCTCCCTCAAAAATAAATAAAAGTCTACATACTCCATCCCAACAAACTCAAGGACAACTACTTGACTCACTAGAATCAGAGCACAAAGAGTAAAGACAAGATATCCACGGCTCATCTCATGTAAACAATTAGAAAATGAAAATTTCCAGGTACATCATAGACATAAAGAATTTCCTGGTTGAAAAAAAAGTAAGCAATCAAAAAGAGTCCTATTTAACAAACCTTCACAATCAGTGCCTTTGAAGAGTTTCTACTCCATAGGATAAAGGAGGTTGCAATACAGTATTCTGAAAGGTAAAAATAAAATCTTACAACCAAGAATTACCAGTTCAGCAACAATGAACATAATTATATGGGAAGGGAGTGGTTGGGAATAGATCTTTATTAAATGCTAAAACTGAAAATAAACTTTAAATGCAAAAGTAGGTATCAGAGTCAAAACATTTATTAATGTAATGGGACTAAATCTATCTTTGAAAACATTCTAATGTAGAAGAAATAATTGTTGTACAAGTGTTCTTAGGATCTTCAATTGTAAAGATAATATTAAGTAAAACTTCCAGAAGCTCTGGAGGTGGTAGGTGGTTTTCTTTTATTTATTTCTCTCCCTCCCTCTCTTTCTCTCTCTCTCTCTCTCCCTCTCTCTGATACTTTTAGGATTACATGGAAATAAAAATTAAGGAAAAGTTTCTATGAAGGAATGAAGGATTAATGGGAAGGAACTTAATATCTCAAATAGCAGGGGTGCATGAGATAAAGAATATACAAACACAAAGCAAATGGTAGAGTAACATGCATTTCACAATACAACTGAACCATACAAATTAATGTTTAATACACACACACACACACACACACACACACACACACACATACACACAAGACCTTGGTATTGAAGGAAACATTAAACTTAACAGGAAAATAGGCAAGGGCAAGAGAAGAGATTTAAAGAGACAAGATAGGATTAGTCATACTGTAATGATAACCAAAAATAAGCAAAGCAATTTTTACTGTAAGAGTTAGAACATGAAGGAGAAATTTCAAGGAAAAGAAGAAAAGAAACATAAATCCATGTTGGAGGGAGAATAAGCAGAACAAAAAAGCAAAGGAGAAGAAAGAGATCTCTTCAAGTATAGATCACAAGGGGGACAGCTAGGTGGCAGTGGATAAAGCACCAGCCCTGTTTTCAGGAGAACCTGAGTTCAAATCTGGCCCCAGACCCTTGACACTTAACTAGCTGTGTGATCCTGGGCAAGTCACTTAACCCTTGCTGCCCTGCCCCCCCCCAAAAGAAGTATAGATAACAAGAAGTGAGCAAACTGTTCCCTGAACACATTCTTCTTTGTAAAGATGGATGGGGATTGGAGAAGAATAAAAAAGTAGAAGAGAACAGGATGAAGGGAAATAGGCAATTATTAATGAATAAAATTTAATGTGAATAAGAATATCTCACATATAAAAGGGAACAGCATAGAATAATATAATAAAAATTATTTAAAATTATTTTAAAACCATACTTGAAACATAAAGTTTTAAAGAATTATAATATGGAACTTTAGCTTAAAGTGGACAACAACAAAAAACAAAACAAAACAAACAAAAACAGGACACTAATTGAAATACTTTATAACACAGTTGAATTAATTTGAGTATTTGAAAGATATATTTCACTTCAAAATTCACTTGGTATTGGGTTTCCTATCCCCTCTTTGAAATTTATTCGTGAATAATCAGTTTCATTTTTTTATATTAGGCTTTGAAAATAATTTTTTTTCTGTTAATGTGGATATCTATGTATTAAAAAATAAATATATAAATTAGTAAATCAATAAACATTTACTAAGCACTTGGTTCCAGTGTTGCTAACACCAAAGACCATAATTTATTGGCTAACCTATAGGCTTCTATATACATCTATATACTCCTCTCTATATATTGATATTCTGATACTCATGAAGCAGATACAGTCTATAACCAGGATAAGTCTCAAAGACTTTTTAGTTTGCAATGTACTGTATTTATATTCAAAAACCCAGGATCAAGACAAAATAATGTAGCATGAGAATGTGTCTTTGATTTAAGGAACACACACTCTAATGGGTGAGATAACATGCAAACAAATATGGGCCAATATGATACATACCAGATAAGTTGGAGATAACCTTAGAGGGAAATGAAGTTATGTATTTGCATTAAAGGAAAAGAGGAATGGCTTCTTGTAGAAGGTGGTATTTGATTTAATACTTCAAAGAAGAGAGGGTAACCAAGAGAAAGAAAAGAAGAGGGAGAGAATTCAAGGCTTTGAGGACAGAGAGTAAAATGTGTTGACTCAGGAGATGGGAATGTTGTCTGTAAGGAACAACAAGGAGGCTGGTGTCACTAGAGTTTGTGGATGACAGTAAGGTGTAAGAAGACTGAAAAGTTCCTAAGGGGCCAGACTGTGAAAGACTTTAAAAACTAATGGGGGGGTGCAGCTAGGTGGCACAGTGGATAGAGCACTGGCCCTGGATTCAGGAGTACATGAGTTCAAATCTGGTTTCAGACACTTAAACCTTACTAGCTGTATGACCCTGGGCAACTCACTTAACCCCAATTGCCTCACTTAAAACAATAACAACAACAACAAACTAATGGGGGGAGGAGGAGGAGGGATGGGGGTGGCGGGGAGGACAGCTAGTTGGCACAGTGGATAAAGCACTGGTAATGGATTCAGGAGGACCCAAATTCAAATTCAGCATCAGACACTTGACACTTACTAGTTGTGTGACTCTGGGCAAGTCACTTGCCACTCATTGCCCCACCAAAAAGCCAAAAACCAAAAAAAAAAAAAAAAAACCCGAAGGATTTTATATTTAATTGTGGTGATTATAAGATATCTCCTAGAGCATATAGAATTGGGAAATGTGGTTTAAAACCCAGGTCTATAACTGGCAAATGAATGGTAGAAGTAGTTGCATGGGAAAAGACTTGAGAAAGGGAAACCTACCACTTCTACTGCTACATGCAGGAAGTGATAAGAAACTGTATGAGGGTGGACAAAGGAGTGTATGTACAAGAAATGTGAAGGCAAATTTAAAAATAACACCTTATTAACAGATTGTATATGGGAAGAGGGGTAAGTGAAATGAGGAATCATAAATGACACCTAGGTTGAGAGACTGGGTAACTAGGAAGACTGTGGTACTCTCAACAATAGGAATTTTGAAAAGACAGATGAGTTGGTGGATGAGAGAAAGTAATTAGTTCAGTTTTGGACATGGAAATTTTTAGATGTCCACAGGACAAACATTTTGAGATGTCTAATAGACCACTGGAAATGTGAGACCGAGATCAAGAGAAAAGTTAGGGTTAAATAAACAGATTTGAGAATTTTCTATTTGAAGATCTCAATTTAATACAGAGGAGGTGATGAGATCATTCTTTGCAATAGGGTAGTGGGAGAAGAAAAGGCTCAGGACAGAGTCTTAGGGGGTTTTGTTTACTTAGAAAACCCCAGGTGCTCATTTAGATACTTAATAGCTTCTGTAACAGCATAAAAAATCATCAATAAAAATGTCAATTATCTACATATAACAATAAGAAAAATGAAAAACAAATATGGAAATAAAACATTGGGGAATAGAGATCCGTTAGAGTTTTTTGAGCAAGGTAGTAAAGTGGTAGACAGACTTTAGGAATAACAACTTGAGAATGGGTATAGAAATGACTGAAGAAGGGAAAGATTAAAGGCTGCAAGAATGGCTCGAATATTGCAATACTCTGTATAAGAATGGTGAGGATCTGAACAAGGATAGTGGTAATGTGAGTGTGGGGAAAATAACAGATGTGAAGCATTTTAGTTTAGGTAGTAACAAGGAATACATATTGAGAATCATTTCATGGTTGCAAATTTGGCAGATTGAAAGGATAATACTATGGGGCAATTTTAAGGAACAGTGGTATTGGGGTGTAAGAAATGGGTAGTTGTCTCCTCTCAATGTGGATATAACAGTCAGTCATACTCCCCCTGACCTGTTTGTAGGAAAAAGGTGTTAATCCCAGACTCTTGAAGGACCCATAGGCCTCCCCCACCTTTCCCAAGCAAACCTTTTTTGTTTTTATAATGGGCCTAGTTTACCCGAGAAGTTCCCTGGGGCAAATTAAAAGAACCCCCTCCCCATAAAACAAAACCAAAGGACTGACACTCCCAAAGAGATACAGAGTAACTCCAGGACCACCACCTTTCACTCCAAGTCTCCCCCACTCCCAGGGAAGACAAGATTAGGTATGGCTTCTGTCCCTGTGGTGTGAGAGGGAGAGAGAGATGACCTGAGGGATCTGGAGCTACCCCTCACCCAAATTCCCTCAGCCACCATCAGTGGGGGATGCCCCTCCCCCAACAAGGTAACCCTTCAGTCAGATGATGACCCTACCGGACCAGGACCAGGACTAGGACCATCAACACACACTCATACACACACACACACACACACACACACACACACACACACACACACAAACACACACATTCCTGCTCATCTCCTACTCAGGGAGAAAGGCATCCCAGAGAGCCATGCCTCCACACCATGGTCTCTTCTGAGATGAAATTCAGGGACCTCTCTCCTGGCTTCCCCCCCAAAACAAAACATTATACTAACCCCAATAACATTTTGCTGTATCCTCACAATCCTGGGAGGTAATCTTTCATTCATAAATTCACCCAATACCCCTGCAAAAGACATATAGCAGTGACTCCCCACCATGAGCCTAACAAACCAGAGCACTGGCTTTTCCTTCCTCCCCACGACAGTCCCTGTTTTGATAAATTCTTACCCCCTTGGTGAGCATGCTCCACCCTGTCTTTGCTGAGTTCCTCGGACTCAGGAGTTGGGGGTGGCCCCCTCCAGGCTCTGACCATTGCTGGCCAAGAGCACTGGAAGTGCTGGAACCCGGAGGGCCCTGCAGCTCCTTACCTCTAGGTGGAACCTCCAATTGTGAGGGAAAAATCCATCCTCTTTTCAATAATTCTCAGGAACTCAGCAGCGAAGTGACAAAGGCTTTATTTTCTTCTCATGAGAAGGAGGCACCCTAGTGTGCAGCTAGTGGGTGCCCAGAAAGGGGGCTCTCAGGCCCTGTTTTATACCCTAGTTCCTAACGCAAATGGACCCACCCCTTTTTCATCACTGGTGGGGTTACAATCTATGCACAAAAACTAGCTAATTGGAATGCAGTATTCACACCCCTCTTCCTTGTATGGGCATAACTCAGGAGTGGACCTTATACTTCCTTATATGGACAGAACTCTGGAGTGGACCTTATTGAGACCAGGGCTCCTTGAACCATGTGACCTTGCTAACCTGAGGGGGAGGAGGGTATGTGAGACCTTTGTCCTACAAACAGCTCAGGGGGAGTATGACTAACTGTTATATCCACATTGAGGGGAGACAACTACCCATTTCTCACATGGGGGAAAGAGAAAGTTATATTTTGACACATTAAATTTAAGATGTCTAGCTTACAGGTTTTCTTGGTGAAGATGTCCAAAAGGAAAGTTGTTTACATGGGACTTCAGCTCAAGACAGAAATAATGGCTGGTACCATATGTCATGTGTGGGGGTACCATATGTGATGTATGTGGTACCAAATCTGATGTGTGATTGCCTTATGTGCCCCCCTGCCCAGTGTGTGTGTGGGTAGAACTAGCTACGTTTACTGATAAATTGAGAAACAATTTAGGCTTTTACGCATTTATTAAAGTATATTAGGGGTTGGCAAAGAGAAAGAGAGAAAGCTACCTTCGCCTAACTATCCATGGTTTCCGAAGAGAACACGGGAAGTTCTCCCACCACACTGTGGTCCTCCAAACAAAAAGGGATGATCCTCTGAGTTCTAGTGGAAGCTTCCTGCAAGACCTGGAAGAGGGGTGGTCCTCACACACATCTCCAAGCTAATTGACATGACTTACAGGCAATCTATGAATAGATGTAATTTCCAGACACTAGGCAGCTTCCATACGCTAGTCACATGCTTTCTTTTCAGGAGGGCATCACCCTGGTTCTCACATTGTCTTTCTCAGCAGGAGGTTGCACCCTGATTCTCACACATATTTTGGAGTCAATTGCAAAAAGACAAAAATAATGGCTCATATTGACTTCAAGTGACAGTGCTTGAAGGTCTAAAAAAAGGCTTTATATACATTATATCATTTGGGTTTCACAACAGCCTTTAAAGGCAGCATGCCATAGTGGAAGTAGATCTAGTTCTGAAGTTAAATGACCAATATACAAATCTTATATCAGGTGCTTAATGCATTGTGAATTTGGGCACAATTTTAATCTTCCTAGGATTCAGTTTCCTAAAATATAAAATGAGAGGGTTGAAAACAAGAGTCTCTCTGGTCCCTTGTTCCTCTGATGCTATCGGTAGATGAACTCTAAAGTGCCTTATAGGTATAGATCTAATCCTATGGAATAGATTCTATTATTTGCTATTTCATAGAAAAAGAAAATGATGCAGAGAAAGGCTAAATGATTGGCCCAGCATCACAACTAGTGTTTTAGTTGGATTGGAAATCCAGGTCTTCTTCATTCCAAACCAAAAGCCTGATCCATCAGGACATATTCTTCTCTGGAACATAAATGTTACCAAGTAGATAGATTATAGAGAAAGAAGAGAAGAAGACATAGGATAGAGTAGTAAGTGTATAGCCATGCATGGAGATAGGAACATTAGCTAAGAAAAAGAAATTAGATAATCTAAAATTTGTTAACCTTCTCTGTAAAAGGGCAGAGGGAGGTTTATGTGTTCATTAATATGTTTGTGCTCCTAAAATACCTTTGTGTATCACCCAAGATAACTGTATTTCTGTTATTTGTTAATAATATGGCATGTGACATGCTGTTTAATTCAATATTCTATTAAAAGGAGAGTGATTCATACGACACTTAAGTATCCATCACTCTCTCAGGACCCAAATCTGCCAAATGTAGGTGTGAGTTACTAGATGTGAATAAAATGGCATGCCAATATACTATATTGTATATTTTAATTGAAATCTTTCGAAATGGGAAGTACTAATGCAAGAAAAGAATGGAATAACTAATTTACCCTTAAATTAAATTAAGGAGTTGTATTTAACCTTAGCTATGGCATTAGGCAAATGTTAAATGTCATGTTTTATTCTTTTGTTTTTTAAACCTCTCCTTTACATTTCAACACAATGTTTAAAAAAGAAAGAAAAAAGGAGTTTACAAACATATTTACATTTTGAAGCCATAGCTGTATTGATGGTATTACTCAAATGTTTTGGAACCAGGAGATTTTATTTGAATAATGCCTCATCAATTGTATAAGTAAGATGAATTGTGGGCTTAAAGTATTCATAGAGAAACAAATTACCTGTTACTAAATCATTTTGCACAGACAAAGCAGCTGTTTGCAATAATCCCTTCTCACTGCATAATGGTGGTTGTGGTGGTAGAGAGAAAACTAGCTTAAAGACTGGGTAATAGCTCTTTGAGAAAAAAAGGGCAAATTTTATTTCTAAAATCTGCATAAATAAGTAGAAGAGAAGCCACTTGGTTAACAGCAGTGGAGTTTTACTTGGCTAAAATACACTAGATAAAAAGAAGTCTTGTTTTAAAGTTCACAGCTAGAGAAATCCCAAGAAAGTAATGAATAATAAACTTTCCTTATAGAAAACCTGAAGAAGGTGATGGAAAAGGTGATATTGATTTGAATACTAATTCTGAAGGACTTAACTCACCTTTCATTACCTGCCTTTAAGCACTCAAATCACTTTGTAAGTCTTAACTCATGAATTCTAGAACCAAATCTTGTCAAGTAAGTAGGAAACAGTGCTGTCTGTGTTCTATAGCAAAGAAGACTGGGGCATTTCAACACTTTGTACAGGTCTGTGGGGTAAGATAATGGCAGAATTCATAACCATCCAACTTCCCTAATTCTTAAGGTTTTCTCTTTTCTGGGAATTCTATGTTTAAATCATTAACTATGTCATTACGAGGTGAAAGAAATGCTGCTAGATAGCATTTAATGTTTAAAAAGACCTTTTATTGAACTTTAAGTTTCATGAGTTAACAGCATGACCTGAGAGTAAAATGACAGTAAAAGAGTCCTCAGAATAGCATTTTCTCTCATGTTTTACCAAGTAAATAAAAGCAGAATGTTAGGAATGCCCTTTTTTTCTTATTTTACACCTTGAAACTCCTTTGACACCATTTGCCTTTCTGTTCTCCTTTACTCTGGTCTTCAATGAAGACATAACTCTTATTCTTGACAAGGACAACCTCTTTCTATATATCATTGATTCCATCTCCTCCTGTCTCCTCTGCAAGCTCCCATTTTTAATCACTCTCCCCTCTCCCTATTCTTCAATATTCTACTTTTTTTTTGTTTTCTGCCCTGCTGTGTGTACACATTCCCAGGACTCCCCCAGCATTTGGGGGGGTTGTTGATCCATTGCTAGTGATTTTTAAATTTTTTTAAATTTTTAAATAGTTCAGTATTTTATTATTTTCCAGTTACATATGAGGATAGCTTTCAACATTTGTTTTCATAGGATTTTCAGTTCCAAATTTTTCTCCCACCCTCCCTTCCCTCTGTCTTCTCCAGGACAGAAAGCAATCTAATATAGGTTATATATGTGCAATCCCATTAAACGTATTTCTGCATTAGTCATATTGTGAGAGAAGAGTCAGAGCACAAGGGAAATACACAAAAAGAATAAAAAAAATTAAAAACAAAACAGCCTAAAAGTAGAAATAGTATGGTTCAATTTGTATTCCTAAACCACATTTCTTTTTTCTGGATGTTGAGAACATTTTCTATTATGAAGTTCTTTGAGGTTGTTTTGGACCATTGCATTGCTAAAAAGAGCCAAGTCTGTCACCATTGTTCATCACACAATGCTGCTGTTACTGTATACAATCTTCTCCTGGTTCTTTTCTTCTCAGTAAGCATCACTTCATGTAAGTCCTTCCAGTTCTTTTTGAACTCTCCCTGCTCATCATTACTTTTCACATTGATTTTTTAAAACTTTGTGTTCTAAATTTTCTTCTCCCTCCCTCCTCATCCCTCCCTATGAAATCCAGCAATTCAATATGAGTCATACATGTGCAGTTTTGCAAAACATCTTCTCATTAGTCAAATTGTGAAAGAGAATAGACAAAATACCTTTAGAAAGAGGAGCTAACAAATAAAATTATACTTCAATCTGTATTCAGATACCATCAGTTCTATCTCTGTTGACGGTTTGCATTTTCCACATGTCCTTCTGATAGCATCCTGCTCATCATTTCTTTCATGGTTACTATTGTTAACCCTCCATCTTAGTCCCTCCCCTTGATGTTTACTATGTTTTCTATCTTCCTTCACCCTATCCCTCCTTGAAAGTGTTTTGCTTCTTGCTGTCCCCTTTCCCAATCTGTTCTTCCTTCCATTGCTTCCCCTCTCCTTATTCTCTTCCCCTCCCACTTTCCCACAGGGCAAGATATAATACTATTCCCTCTTGAGTGTGTAAATTATTCCCTCTTTGAGCCAATTCTGATGAGAGTTATGCTCACTCACTCCCCCACTCCTTCCCTATTTTCCCCTCTACTCCATAACCTTTTTCTTATATCTTTTATGTGAACTACCTTTCCCCAATCTGCCTCTCCCTTTCCCTTTCTTCCAGTGCATTCCTTTTATCCCTTAACTTTATTCTGAAGATGTCATCATGGGTCAGCTAGGTGACACAGTGGACAAAACACTAGCTCTGGACCCAGGAGGCCGCAAGCCCACATCCATCCCCAGATATAAGCCTCCCCCAAGCCTGTTCTACAAAAAAACAAGGGTAAAAAAATAAATTCTTTACAGATATCATCCCTTCATATTCAATTCACACCTGTGCCCTCTAAGTATATTCCTTTCAGCAGCCATAACACTGAGAAAGATCTTATTACTTAGGAGTATTATCTTCCCATGTAGGAATGTAAACAGTTTAACCTTTTAATACCCCTCATAATTTATTTTTTCAATTACCTTTTTATGCTTCTCTAGGGTCCTGTATTTGAAAATCAAATTTTCTTTTCAGTTCAGGTCTTTTTATCACAAATGCCTGAAAGTCCTCTTTTTCATTGAAGTCCCATTTTTTCCCCTAAAACTTTACACACAATTTTGCTGGCTAAGTGATTCTTGGCTGTAGTCCAAGTTCCTTTGCCCTCTAGAATATCATATTCCATGCCCTCCAATCTTTTAATGTAGATGCTGCTTATCTTGTTTTAACTTTATTGCAACTCCAAAGTATTTGAATTCCTTTTTTCTAGCTGCTTGAAATATTTTCTCCTTGACCTGGGAGCTCTGGAATTTGGCTATAATACCCCTGGAGGTTTCCCTTTTGGGATCTCTTTGAGGAGATGATTGGTTGATTCTATTTTACCTTCTGCTTCTAGAATATCAGGGCAATTTTCCCTGACAATCTCTTATAGGATGGTGTCTAAGCTCTTATTTTGTTCATGGTTTTCTGGTAGTCCAATGATTTTCTAATTATCTCTCCTGGATCTGTTTACCAGGTCAGCTGTTTTTCCAAGGAGATATTTCATCTCGACCTCTATTTTTTTTTACTCATTTGGATTTGCTTTACTGTATCTTGGTTTCTCATAAAGTCACTAACTTCCATTTGTTCAATCCTAATTCTTAGGCAATTATTTTCTTGAGAGAGCTTTTCTATTTCTTTTACCATTTGGCTTTTCAAACTGTTGACTTTTTTTCTCATGACTTTCCTGCATTGCTCTTATTTCTCTCTTCATTCTTTCCTCCACTTCTCTAAATCTTCCTTCTATCTCTCCTACTTTCTCTTCAAAGTCCCTTTTGAATCCTTCCATGGCCTGAGGCAGATTCATATTTTTTCTTGGAAGCTTTGGATGTCGAAGCTTTGACTTTGTTATTATCTTCTTCTGAGGGTGCATTCTGGTCTACCTTTGCCTCAAAGAAGTTTTTAATGGTCTGCTGCTTTCTCTGCACACTCATCTTGGCTGCCTATTTCTTGCCTTTAAGTCCTTCTTAAAGTGTATTGCTGCTTCCAGGACACACTGTTCTGAGCTACAGCATGGCTCAGAGAGTGATTGGCCTGTGAGTAACCACAGCTGCTTTCTCTTTGACCACATAAGAACAGAGTGAGACTGTTTTTCAGCAAAAGAGGGCAATTAGAATCACCTCCTGACTGGGCTGAACAGATCAGCACGTGGTCCGGACCCAGCCAGGAGCAGACTACTTCCAGCATGCCTCAGAGCCATCAGTGCCAGTGGATTCTTCTGAGGCTCCAATTGTGGACTGGTGAGGGCATTCGTCCATAGGCTGGGGGGAAATGGAGACAGTCTCTGGTAGAATTGTGACGAAAGGCCCTGTTTCTGAACCAGTGGGCTGAATCAACTGTTGTTTTAACTTATTATAATAGCCTCCTGAAAGGATTGCAAACTCCTGGTCTTTCCCATCTCCACTCTATCTCTGACATTTAAAAAAAAAGTTAAAGTACACTTATGACTATGTCACTACCCTGCTCAAAAAAATTCAGTAGTTTTCAATTCTCTTAAGGGGAAAAAAAAACAACTACCTTCTTAGATCTGCACATAAAGTCCTTCCTAGAGTGATGTCATTTTACCTTTTCAGGTTCATTGAATATTGCTCTTTTCACATATTCTACATTTCATCCAAATGGGCCTCCTTCCTCCTCCTTGAACTTGGCACTCTATCTCCAGTCCCCATACTTTATAGAATATTTGTTATATCTGGAATGAAACCCTTATCAATTTTATGTATTAAAATCCTTAGCTTTCTTCAAGGCTAAATTCATGTAAGACATCCTGAAAGAATTAATTCTTGAGCCTCTTAAGTACTTGCTTTCTCCACCTAAAATAATCATGCATATTCAGCTAGTCCCAAAAGTATTTGTGCAGTTACCAAAATAATCCTAAAAACTGCATTAAAACTAAAACTTATTCCAGCGCCAAGATGGCAGCGTGAGGAAGGAACCCTCTGGATCTCTTCCAAATTTCTCCACCAAACCAATATAAAACTACCTCTGAATTTTTCTAGGAGCAGTTCAGCAGCCTACCAATGCAGCAAGAAAATTCTTTCTTATCTGATATTGAACAGAGATTGAAGCATGCTATTTTTCACTTTCTTTCACTTCTTTTCTTTTATTCAAATTTTCCTTTACAAAATGACTACAATGTTAATGTTTTACATATCACACATGTATATCCCATTTTTGATTGCTTACTGCCTCACGGAGGGAGGGGGGGAGGTAAGGAGGGATAAAAATTGGAACTCTAAACAAAAATATAAACCTTGAAGATTGTAGATCTGTTTTTTTTTCCATTTTGTTTTTGTAAACTTACTACCTAAATACAATGCCTAATAAATAGTAGGGAAATGGGTTGTAATTATCAAGTAATACAAAAAAATATATAGCAATGAAAATTATAGTAAGAAGAGAATATAAGGAAAGACAATGCAAAGCTTTATAAAATGATAGAATGGCTAAGGGAATAATTTCTTATTCCATTCCTATGCCAACCTACATATAACTCATAAAGTGGAGACACAGGCCTCATTTTTTAGCTTTGGCTATCATGTGTCCTCTCACTTCTCTCTCAATAATGACCTAGTTGGATCCTTTCTTTAGGTAAACACCATAATTTGGGGAATGGACTGTATTAACCTGGCTACATAATCAGAGAGCACAGTTTTGTGGAGATTAGAGAAAGTAAAAGTAATAAAAATAAAAGATGCAGAAAAGAAATATTTAAATTTGTCACCAGAAACCCCAGTTTGTGCATGGATGGATTTCAAAGGGTCCATGAACTTAGATGATAAAATATATAACACTTTAAGTAATTCATTGTTCTATCTATCATCTATCTGTCTGTCTGTCTATCTATCTATCTATTTTATTCATTTATTTTATAATAGCCTGTAGCTAAAATTTAATATATACTTCAATTAATATTTTTTTTAAATTTTCTACTGAAACTATAAGGTGCACCCAATTGAAAAAACAAACAACCTAATGGGGAAAATTAACCCTTTATCTTGATGAAAGGTTAAGAATTCAAAGGTGAAATTTTAAATTGAAGGAATGAAATGTACCACAAGCTTCCAGATTTTAAAATATATTATGAAGAAATAATAATCCAAACTGGTCCTGAATAAAATTATATACACATATATATGCATGTGTATATGTATTTGTACATATATGTGCACATTTATATAAACATATGTATGTGTATATATGTATAGATATATCTATATAACTATATTTATACATATATCTCTATGGATATCTCTACATACAGAGATAAAGCCCTCATGTACAAGACCTCAAAAATTATCAGAGTAGCTTAGTATTTGACAAAAAAGACAACCTTCTTGGACAATATCTCCCTGTTCTTCAAAAGTTCCTAGGAGTACTTACTATATTTATTGTGGTATATTTTTGGTAGGAAAAATGAAAAAAAACAAACAAACATGGATATACATTGATTAAGGAATGGTTGAACTATTGGTGATACACTAGTATATTGTAATATTACTGTGCAATCTAAAAATGATGACTTTGATTAGTTCAGAGAAACATGGGAAGATATGAATTAACTGATACAGAGTGAACTATGAAACAGGAAAATGTATAAAGACTATTATAGCAAAATAAATGAAAAAGACATTATCATTCAGTGGCTGATGCTAACCAATCTCAGTCTGAAGGGAACTGATAATGAGGCAAACTTCCTATCTCTAAGTAAAGAGTCCAGCATTAATATACTGTATATTAATTTCTAGGTACTTTATTTTTGGAAGGAAATCACTAGAGTGTGCCCCATAAACAACTATTATGGTTTAATAATAAATATTTGAATGTTTTCATAACATTCTATAAATGAATTTTAATTCTATGCTAGTGGTGATATAGTGGAAAGAGAGCAGGAACAACTGACAGGTTCATTCACATTTCTGAATCTAAATTGTGTAATTGTGGTTAAGTCAATCAAGCTCTCTCAAGTCTTAATGCTTCATCTATAAAGCAGGAAAAATAATAGCAGCTACTGAATTTAGCCATCCTCTTCACTTTTTCCCATCCTCAAACCTCAGTGAAGGAATTCAACTTTATCCTAACCTACTTACATTACCAACTGCTCCCTGTTAAGCTTCAGCTTTGGATCATTTTCACTCTCTGCCAGGTTTGCTTCTGGATATATGCTTCTGAACAAAGTCATAGAAAAATCACAAAAGTGTTTTTACTGAATCCACTCCAGATTAATATCTGGAACCGCTATTTTGTTTTCAAGGTTACTAGGCAATTCTTTTACACCTCCCTTATCAATTCCCTGTGTCACTCTCCACAGCTGATCTTCCAAACCCTCAAACTTCCCATGAATTTCTCTCATTCTACCAGCTTAGCTGATAATCTTACTTCATATTTTACAGAAAATAATTGAGGTCATTAATTGGGAGCTCCCTCTTCTCCAACTTTCTTCATGTCATTCAGATATCTTTTGCTACTTTCTCCTCCTTCATTCTTATCTCACATGAAGAGATTTCCTTCTTACTTATCAAGGCAAACCCTTCTAATAGCATAGTGATCCCAATCCCATTCCATCCTGTCTCCTCTAAAAAAAATCAGCACTTCTGTCATCCTCATTCTATTACTTATCTTTCTTTTGCCCCCACTTTACTAGGTCTGTCCCTACTGACTACAAACATATTCATGCTTTCTCATCCTCAAAAAATCCTCACTGGATTCTTCTTTTCCTGCCAGTTAGATACCAGCTAGATGGTACAGTGGATAAAGTGCCAGTCCTTAACGCAGGAGGACCCAAGTTCAAATTTGGCCTCAAATATTTATTATTTGTGTTACCCTGGACAAGTCAATTAACCCTGTTTTTCACAGCTTCTTCATCTATAAAATGAGCTAGAGAAAGAAATGGCAAATCCCTTCAGTATTTTGCCAAGGAAACAAAGGGTCACAATGTGTTAGATATGACTAATCTATTAAAAAATAATAAGAAAAATAGATAGACTTTCTCTCTGCTAACTTCTCAACCCCTTACAATCCTCAAGTCTCTCCCTATTCCAATCCACTCTACATTCAGCTGCAAAAATTATTTTCCTAAAGTAAAGATCGAATCATATTATCACCACCACTCTCCCTACACACACACATGCACTCATTAAACTCAAGTGGTTCTCTGTCAATTCCAGCATCAAATACAAAATTATCTCTTTGATATTCAAAGCCCTTCTTAACATGTCTTCACCCCAACCCCACCTTTCCACAACCTTTTGTATGCTTATTATATATTATTCCCTGCTATGTACTTTTTAATTGAGTGATATTGGCCACATTTCTTTTCCACAAACCAATTCTCCTGAATTCTAGTGCATTTGCCCTTTTAATTGTTTCCTATTTATCTTATATATAGTGTAATTATACAAATTACTTTGCCTGTTGACTCTTCCATTAGATTGTGAGTTACTTGAGAGCAGGCGATGTATTTTGTCTTTTTGTATCCTCAACACTTGCATACAGTCTGGTACTGGCACATAGGCACTTTACAAATGCGTATTGATTGACTGGCTGTTTCATATCATAATTGTGAGGATCAAATGAATTTATGTATTTAAAGGCTTCTCCAAACCTATATTATATAATATTATATAAATTTAAACTATTACTATGATTGAAAAATTGCTTTTCTATGTCAGGAATTTAGCTATCAAACTGATTTTGTTCATGAAACCTCATATTTACTTTAATTAAAAGAGGTATTTTAATCCTTTTTTCCTTATCGGTCTGAGAGGCAGTGGGGAAAAAAAAGAAAACGTCCCATATTATATAAATAGCATTCAGATACCCAGACAGTCAAAAATTCACAAATTAGGCCCCCACTTAGATTAGGCCCTAGTTAATAAAAATATTCTTACAGTACATTTCCAAATTATATCTATGATTCTATGAATTTGCTATCTTTGTCAGTTTCCTGGTGTTAAATTAGACCTCTAAATCCCAGATAAATCTGCAAGTGAATGAGAAGTGATCCCTTCTTAAGCCAAATTAATAGCTTTGCATCTGACTCTCCTAATAAAATAGTCTTTACTGTCTTTGGAAACCTATTGTCTCATCTTTAAAATAATATTGGAAACAAATAAGTCTGGAAACTAAAATTATTATGACCAAATTTGGCCTTAGAAATGAGGTAGGAAAATGTACCTCTTTCTTTCTTTCTTTCTTTCTTTCTTTCTTTCTTTCTTTCTTTCTTTCTTTCTTTCTTTCTTTCTTTCTTTCTTTTAAGAATGAGGACATTGGAACATAAAATTGTAGGGTACAATGGCTTTAGCTGCATGACTCAGTCTCACAATAAAAAAAAATGTTACATCCCATTTACGCTATTACATAAGGGGAGATATGCGTACATGCACATCTTTTAGGTACACTACCACATTGTTAGCTCATCCTTGACTTTTTTATCAATAGTTTCCCAGGGAAGTATAGGTGAAGTATGCATCTGAGCCTCTGCCCATATCAAACATAGTCAGCAGGATACTGTACCCAAAATAATTATTTCATATAATGTCAGCCACGTCACATGTGCTGGTAGGATCTTCTAAATTGCCTTTTAAAAATCTGTTTTAAAGCCTACCTATCTATATTTTAATACATTTAATTTTTTACATGAGACAATTTTCTTTATAAAAGAGAGGTAAGAGATATATGCAGAAACTGATGTGATATAAAATCAAGATATTAATAAAATTAAATTAATTTGGATGAGGCAAAAATATAATAATATTTTTCCATATGTAGATCATATGATTATATGGAAAATTATGCCATAATTTTAATCATTAGTTCAAATCCCACCTATATCAGGACTCTTTAATTTGTACCAAACCTCTAATCTACTGTCTACACTACATAGACACAAAGAAATTCAAATAGTAATTCCCAAAGTTTAGACAACATTAAAATATAATAGTCATACAACATTTATTAAATGCCTACTAAGTGCCAGGCACTGTATTAAGTTCTGGGAAGATTAATATGGTAAAAGAAAGGCAATCTTTACCCATAAGAACCTTACAATCTAATGGGTCAAGACACACAAAAACAGCAAAGTGGGGTAGGGCAGGAAAAAAAAATTATATGAGAAAAGGGCATGGTGAAGATGTCAGTCAGAGAAGTAGAGTATCCAGATGATAAATGAGATGCCTGAGCTTTTCTTTCTCTTTTACACGTGTTTAGAGTTTATTGTGCCACCCTCCAATCAGAAAGGCAGACTACCAAAACTGATGGAATATTACAGGATGACAAGGTTATCACAGTAATGAACTTTCTAAGTCCCAAAGTAGTACAGCTATGTCAGAAATAAGATTCAATATTTAAAAATTTTTAAACAGTATTTAAGACTAAAATCTAATATCTGATCCAATTTCAATTCCATGTTCAATCTATTATTTGGTTATATTGAAATAGTATAGTATTTCTCCAGCCCTTCTCTTAAACCATTTATGGTCCATCACAATCATTTTTTTCTGCACAATTAATTTAAAGTTACTTTTCTGTGCATATATTAATAAGTTTGGGGCATATACAGGGAAGAGAGGCAACGTGGCATAGAGCATAGAGATAAGCTTGGGAATTAGGGTGACCTGTGTTTTAGTCTTGCCTTTGACTTATAATAGCTATATGATTATAAGCAAGTATTTTAACTTCTTAATACCACACAGGTAACTCTCTCAGATTGTGCCATGCAAAAGAATTGTGGGCATTCTTATACTGGCAAATGTTTAACAACCAGCTTTATGAAAATGCGGGACGCTTAAGTTAAAATTAATAATGAATGTTTTCTATCACCTTATTTTACCTTTTTCATTAAATTTTATTTCTAATTCATGGAATTATATCTCTATCACTTTTTAAACAAATATCAACACAATAAATTGTGTTATAATTTGTAACATTTGCCGTTTTCGAGGTATAAATGTTCACAATGAATATTTTTTAAATAGTATACAAACTGGTAGGAGCTGGCTACAGCACACCTCTGGTTGTAAGTCTACATGGTCATAGAGATGGATGATTTTTTGTGTGCACATATGTACATAAACTATACAACCTGTGTCTTACTTTTAAAAAGTCCTCCCCACTGTTATTTCCTTGTCATCCAAAGTTTACTTGTAACTCCTTTGCAAATGTCATTTGTGTGTGTGTGTGTGTGTGTGTGTGTGTTTCATTTGTTTCACTTATGTTCAACTCTTTGTTACCCCATTTGGGGTTTTCTGAGCAAAGATATTAGAGTGGTTTGACACTTCTTCTCTAACTCCTCAGTTAGAGGCAAAGAGCATTAAGAGATTTGCCAATGGACACACCATTAGTAAATGTCTAAATCAGATTTGCACTCATATCTTTTTGACTCTAGGCCTGGCACTTTATGCACTATGCCACCTAGCTGCCATATATAACTACTTCGATTTTGACTTCGTATCCTAGCATTTAACTAGTTTCTAATACATATTAGATATTTAACAATTGCTTGTTCTTTTATAGAATTATCCAAAATTTCACCCCTATGAAGTATATTGTAGAATATAGAATTATTACTTGGATTACACTATGAAGTTACTAACAGTATATTAATCGGAAATGTAAAGAACAGTAAGTTTTATCTTCACCCCTCCCTTCAAAAAATCACCAAATAACTTTTTTATCATTGATTACTTTGCAGTCCAGATATAGAATGAAAATTTGGAAAATGTGCTCTAAATTCTTGGCAACCAAAAAGGGATCAGGGTGATTGGATATTTTAGAACTTTCAAAGCTTATCAGAAAACTTTCTTAACATTATGTGGCTGTAATGGCCTGGACTAACTGGTGATCCAAGAAATTGAATTGCTGTTCTGAATGGCAGTGTGGTAGTGGACTTGTCTCTAAAGAGCCAACAGTAAACAGTTAGCTCAAAAGGCTAATTGAATTGCACTTCTGAAGAGGGAAGCTGCAGGCTGTCGATATGGAATGTAAAATATGAAATACTGTAAAACTAGGTTGAAATTCAGAGTCTCCATTTTTAAAAAAAAACAGACATTACTCCTGCATGAATCATTCTACATCATGTGAATCCCTACTATGTATTTTCCTTCAGCCAGGCTGGTCTCTTCTCTTTTTCCAGAATTGGGTATTTCTTTGCCTAATTTTGATCATGGCCTTGCTTAGAATCCTAAAACCCCATCACTCTTCAAAGGCCACACAATTTTCAAGGTCCAATTCAAGTATAACAATAGTAAATTATTAATTGACTAGTATTTATACAATCAAATGGAATGATTTTTTTGTTACTATTTAGAAGATGCAGAACTATGACTCATAGTACCTTGGAGAGAGGATGAATTTGGGATTGGAAGTCTCTGTCCTGCAAAGAGAAAAGCATTGGTTCCTTGGCTACAACCACACTTGATATTTCCCAGCATAATAAAGCAGTGTATTGCAAGGATAGTTATAGCCAGGTCAAGAGAAGTATATGGTGGGTACTGAGGATAGGGGAAAAAAAGAGAAGAAATGAAATAATGGTATTAAGGAGAAAAAAATACCTAAGAAGAGAATATTTAGAGAGACAGATGTATTAACAAGTAGGATATAGGTCTAAATAGACTTTATTTTCCAGTAGTAGAATGCATTGAGGCATCCTGTTAAGAGCTGGCCCCAAAGCTCAAATACTTGTTTGAATACATACTGTGCTGATGTTCGAAGTATCTCTTAGATTGAAAGGGGAACTGTTTTCTCTACTTCTCTTTTATTCATTTCACTACCTCCTTGCAATCTAACTTTGCTAGATCATTACAAAACTAAAACTGCTCTTTCCAAAGTCATCAACAATCTTTTAGTTGCCAAATCAAATTGTCTGTTCTCAATCTCACACTTTTTGCATTTTCTAATTATTATTTGACAGTTTACCATGTACTAATTCTATATGTTCTCTCCCCTCTAGATTCTTGACATAAGGGTTTCTTATTTGTCATCATACCTGTTTTGACCACTTTTTTCTTAGTTTCCTTGGCTGTTATATTATGTTCTTGAACTGTGGATATTGCCCAACACTCTGTCCTGGGGCTTCTTTCCTTTATTCTTTATACACTTTCATTTGGGGACTTCATAAGCTCCCTTGGTCTTAGATAACATCTCTCAGTAGATGACTTCTAGCCAAAGTTTATGTCTTCTATTTCAGTCTTCAATTTTTTGCTCTACCTCTTCTGCATAGATGAAAATCATTCCTGAATAAAGGTCTTTCTTTCTCCTGGCCTTTTTATAAAATTTACTTTTCCTAATACAAGCAACCTTTTTTTTCTTTTGGCCATAGAATCTAATAAGCTGTTTTTCAAATCGAGAAGACCTGCTCTTATTTCTTTCAGGAGGTTTTTTTTTTATTGAATTTCTTGATCGAACTGAGGAAATTCAGGTAGGTCCTGAGATAGAAATCAAATTGTAAACAGTATGCTACTCTGATGCTGATACTGGCAAAGATAAAGATATCCCTCCTCCACATTTCTTACCCAAATTCTACCTAAAATTATATGTATTTATATATGTGTGTATATATGTATTCATTTTGTGTATGCACATATGTACATACACATTTACATATATACACATACATTATAATTTTATAGAGATTTATTTTAAATATATAGCAATATCAATTTTATTCACATTTCCCCTAACACCTCAGGGGGATAATTCCTCCTATATGACCTCAGTCTCTAGGGAGAGAGTAAGGATTAGACTCAAAGATGAGTTCAACTTCTCATCCCTTAATCCCATCAAGTTCAGGTTCATTGTTTTTGTTTTTGTTTTCTTTTTCAGGTTCATTGTATTGGCCATTGTCCTTCTTACACGAAGAGGACCAAAATACCATCACTATGACTGTGGACAATCCAGATCAATATGAGCTTTGGAGGCTCTCCCATAGTTCAGGCACAACTCGTCCATATGAACATTTTGACTAGAGTTATCTCAAAATTTGTTCATTTCACATTTCTTTTAAGCTACTGCAATTCTGCTTTGTTTATAGAGTACATTGCCTTCCTTGATGCAGGCATGCTGTGCTTGGTGGACTTGTCCCAGTATCTCCCATGTCTCACAATCAATTATAAAGTTCTTCAGAGAAACCTTGAGAATGTTCTTGTTTCTCTTCTGACTTCAGTGTGAGCACCTGCCTTATGTGACTTCTTCATAAAATAGTCTTTTAGGAAAGCATGTTTGGCATTTTGACATTGTTGCCAGCCTATCAGAGTTGCACGCTCTGCTGTACAATTTGGATATTTAGCAGAAAACTTGAGAAAAGCCATCAGTCTTCAGTACCTTACCTTACCAGGTGATCTTTCAAATCCTCCTAAGACAATACCTATGGATGTCATTCAGTTTCTTGATGTGGCACTTGTATACTGTACGTGTTTTATAGGCATAAAACAATGAGTTCAGCATACTGGCTCTGTAAACCTTTCATTTTGCTCTTCTGCTTTCCCAGTCACCAATGGAGTGAAGCAGTTCTATGTACTTGCTCCCACACTTTTTAGTGTGATATCTTCAGAGATGGTTTCAGATGCCTTCATTGAAGAAATGGCATTAGGCTCAGCTTCTTTACTAAAAGCAAATTATTTAACTTTAACTACATTTTTACACCTACAATTACATTATTACATTACATTACATTATTTATTTGTTTGTTTTGTTTAAAAGGTTACAAGCTAAGATTAAAGTGGAAGAAGAATTGGTTCATGACTTTTGTTCACAGATAATTATGCACTTAATGCAACCTCTGAGGCTGAGATGCAATAGAGTATGGGCATATTCTCTGCTGCTTATTATAATTTTTACCTGATATTTACCAACAAGAAAACAGTCTCTCTACCAGCTATCACTGCATATATGGGACCACTGGTGACAGCAAATGGAGAAATTTTGAACACTGTAGATAATTTCACTTACCTTATCAGTTTACTCTCTAGGCTTTTACACACAGATAATGATATTGATGCACCCATTGCCATTGCTAGCTCAGTCCTCTTGAGGTTCTGAAGGAAAAAAAGGAAGAGATCATCTACCAGACCGAAGGTCTACAGAGCCATTGTGACAATCTCCTTGTTGTTTACCTATGAAACCTAGGTTTATAATCAATAGTACAAATTGATTTAGGGCAGGCATATTTGCCCCTTGCTCCTTAGAGTTTCAAAGCTTTGCTGGCTGCAGCATCTGGCTTGGACTTTTGAACTTCTAGATTCTCAGGACTCAAGCTTCTTGGCCAAATCAAAGACACTACATTTAGAATGGGGAAGAAAGAATGAAAGGTATAAAGATCCATGGTTTTTTTTTGGGGGGGGGGAGGGGGGCAGTATAGCCTAGGGTGGGAGTAGAAAGAATCAGCCCTCAGGCCTTCCCCTTAACAAAATGGTGTGAGAGAATAATTTCTTCACCCTCCAATGTGAATAGAGCAAATAATCCCCTACCATTTCTGAACTAGGTAACTTTAAAGACATTGAATTCTGTCTGTGAAGCCAAGAGGAAAATGTTGCTTTTAACCAAATGGTAACATGGTTTTCTAACACAGAATATCTACAGGTGTTCTAGTCTTCTAATTTCCTGAAAGCAGTCACCTAGTGTCTTCCTACTGGCATACACAAGCAACAAGTTACAATAGGAAAAATTATGCTGACCAACACCGTGAGGTTATCTACATTTTCCAGATTAGGAAATGAAGATTAAGTGGTTAATTGACTTGTCTAAAATGATATTAGTAATTAGATATTTAATTGATTAAAAGTCATTTAGTATATAGCTCTTGTCTTACATAAGAAAAAAGTGAAGCCCATTAGTGAGATGCAACCTTCCTAAAGTTACACAGTTCACAAATGATAGAGCTGGTGCAAGTACTTAAACTCCAAAAATCCTGACTTTTTTCAATATTTTTCATGTGAATATCACATTCATTTTCTAAAATCTCCCCCTTGCCTTTCCAGTGAGTTATACTTTTTAACAGATTATAGAAAGAAAATACAGGTCCAGGTAGACAAAGTAACAAAGAGACAGAGGGGACAAGAAGTTCAGAAAAAAAAAAGAAAAACAAACAGAATCCATCAGTACCATATCAAATAGAATATTCATTAGTCTAAAAGTATCATCTTCCATCCCTCAGATGAGCCCTGTATTATTTTTCTTTAACTACATTGGAGTAAAATTGAATCCAGCTCCAGGGGATATTAGTGATCTGAAAGAATAAGTGATCCATGATATTTTTAACTTAGAGTGACTTTGTCATGAATCAAAACCCATGGAGAAATGATCTTGGTTGCGACAGAGAAACTACCTTTTATATTGGAAAAACATTTTCAAAGTTTAAAAAAATAATCTTAGAAAAATGGGTCTGGATAGTTTTAAATAATAGAAGGAAAAATGTCAGACAATCTTTGGCAGAGATTAAATTGCAAAGGTTTATTGTTTTAGGCAGCCATTTAACTTTGCTAGGCCTCTATTTCCTCCTCCACAATGAGAAAGCTAGACATGATGATCTCTCAACTCCCTTCAAGCTCTGACTCCATGATCCTAAGAAAGTCCATAGAGGATGAGCTGGATGCTAATTTAAATTTGTGTTTTAAAGCAATCTGGGATTCAAAGGCTCCTAAATAAGGAGGTATAGGTACCAGCAGTGTCTCATTAGAACTAGTCGTGGAAAAATATAACACATATTTAGTTTTCATCTTTCTACTTTCTTCCTGTTGCCCATAGTAGAAGACAAAGGATACAGATAATACATTTTTTCATTTTATCCATATACAGATAAGCAAAAAATTTGGAAACATCAGCTAATAATATGAGAATGTCCATATCCTCTAAGTATACTCTTTAAAACCAGCAGAAGATTTCTATAGTCATTTTAGTCTTGAATGTCAAGGAGTCAAACACCATCAAGTTAGCGACTTCTTAAAATGGAACTATGTTGATTCATAGAATTTGATTATTTGATAATTGGTAGGGACCTCAGGGATCACTTAGGCCAAAAGATAGATGAAAGAAAAAAAAAACACTAAAATATTCCTGGTTGTCAAGGTTCTGCTTGAAAACCTCCAAGTAAGGAGAAAGCAAGGATTTATTAGTCATTCCTTTCCACTTTGGGATTTCTGCAATTGTTAAAAAGTTGTAGTTGTTGTTTTAATTTATTTTTGTTTCTTTGTTTTCACCTTACATAAAGCCTAAATATTATTTCTTTTTGCCATTTTCAGCGATTGTTCCTTGTTTTACCTTCTAAGGGTTAACAAAGCAAGTCTCTTCCATCCTTCCCATGACAAAACTTTAAATACTATAGGGTAGCTTTCATCTCTGCCCTACAACCCTCATCAGACTGCTCTTATTTAGGCATAACATGCTCAGTTCCTTCAACCAATTATATTATGTCATGGACTCAACGTCCTTCACCTTTCTGATTGCTCACTTTTGGACACCAATTTATCAATACCTTTCCTAAAGTCTGTTGCCTAGAAATGAATTAATATTCCACATGAAGTTTGATGATAGAGTAAAGTCAGACTATCACTTCCTGTTTCCTGGAACCTATACCCTTCTTAATGAAGCTCAAATTTATATTGTTTTTTTTTTTTTGTTTTGTTTTGTTTTGTTTTTGTCAGCCACATCATGCTTCTGATTCCAAGTGAAGGGAGTGAAAGTAGTGAAAAGTTTCCCTGTAAAGTAGATTGAAGAAAGACTGATTTAGATTAGGAATATAGCTAAAAAGATACTAAATCACACCTATCTGTTTATAATTTGAAAATCGATTAATACTTATCATGTGTTTATATTGCCTTTATAATTTTCTTTCTCATAGTAATTAGATGTTAGTAATATAAGTGATTTGTTCTTTTAATATATTTATTTTATGGGTAAAAGTGTAACTCTGCTAAGAAACAATCTATTTGACTTAGATAACTGGGTTTTTATAAAACCAAATATTTGGATTTTGAAGATAGAGGCTGGAATTATTTTTCATATCCTGGCAGATGCCTAAATCATAAATTTGACACTGAGGATAATGATCCCCTACATATACATCAGAAGCACTTTAAAACTAGGTTCAAGTTCCCTATTCCATAAGCCTAAAGAACAGGAATATATTGAATATTAATTATCCCTTTATGGAATATAATATCTCTGAATTGGTCATTGGGTAGTATTCTACTTGAACTATTAACCCAGGCATTGTTTTCCATGTTTTCCATACACACATGCATAGGTTGTCTGCATGCATGTATGTATACACATACATGTATGTATATATGTATGTATATATGTATGTATACACATACATACACATACATCCCCAAATGAATATACTGGGCCAACCCAAATAATGAAAATTGTGGCTAAATGGTAATGGGTGTATCTGAAAATGATATAGCTTATGAAGTATAATATTATACAAATTACTAAAATATGGACACTGCTATCTCTCCCTAGATCCTTATTCCTGTACCACATAGATTCTAAAATTTCAGTTTGCAGATAATTTTACTCACACATTTAGTGATAACATTGTTACCATATAGTATATTAGACATGGAATATGGTAAAAAGGATGAGACTACTTGCTTTTCAATTCATGCAGCTGATGCTTGCCATCTCTTAAATATTTTCTTGAATGTCTTCAAAGATATTTTGATGTGGCTGGTGGGAACACCCATGATACCCTTAAGTCATAGCTAAAGAAGAATAAAAGGGGGCATCTTCTTTCCACTTGAGGATAAAGTCTGCAAATAACTAAAATCTTACCAGACCAATGGATTCAAAATTGTTGGCAGTGTAGGCAACTATAGATCTTCTCTCCTTGTGACTCCTTGGACTCTTCTCTGTTTTTGTATCAGTGGTTTTTCTGTTTAGACTGGCCTCCATCTCTTTTGCTCTCATGCTACAATAGTTTTGAACAGAACTAGTTATGGCTACTTTGTTTGTCCATGGGCTCTAGGAATTAATTGCTTACTCCTACCTCCCTATGGAAATCAGAAGCTACAAGGTCAGCAAAAGGAATCCAGGAAATTTACTTCATGTGACCAATTTCAGATCACATTCCACTTCATTTCTCCATAATTTCACTTCTTCCTCCAGAGTTCACTTGAGAAGCAATGTTAATTTTTATTTTATTTTTCTAATGGTGTATCTCTCCAATCTTTTTTATATTTTTATCTGTGGAAGTATTCAAGTCGAATATTATTTCTTTAACAGCAAATATTGATTCACTGTCTCTGTCTTTCTGCCTCTCTCTGTCTCTGTCTCAGTCTCTCTGTGTCTTTGTTTCTCATTATCTTCCTTGTTTTTGTAATCCTAGTCCCTAGCTTTAGTGCTTCATTGAATGGTATAGCATTGAGTAGAGTTGGAGAGAGTAGGTGGTCTTAAAATATGAGAACTGACAAAAAATTTACAAAATATCAGAACTGAAAAGGAATTTGGAGTTCATCTATATTAATATCCTCATTTTACAGATGAGGAAATTTGGAAACAGAGAAGTAAATTGTTTTTCCTAAGGCCAAAAATCAAGTCTAGTACCACTCAAATTTGAATCTTAAGATAATAATATTCTTTCAATTGCATTGTTCCTCCATTCATGTTTAATCGTAAGTATGATTTGGAATTTAACACAGTTTCATTTATATTCACTGAGAATTAGTGGGATTATTTACAAGATTTGAGGGGTAAACAATATTTTAGTTCATTTCATTCTGTTTTGTTTTAATTTTTTTTTTGGGGGGGGAAATAAGGGTTAAATGACTTCCCCAGGGTCACACATCTAGTAAGGATCAAGTGTCTGAGGCTGGATTTTAGCTCAGGTCCTCCTGAATTTAGGGCTGGTGCTTTATCCACTGTGCCACCTAGCTGCCCCTGTAAACAGGATTTTAAAAACATAATTATATTCAGTTATTTATCATTAAAAATGTTATTTTGAAAGTACATCTTTAAAATTCACTAGTCTTTATTTTTTTTCTTTTGGAAATATGACCAGTAGCATCATGATATTATTCATGTATCTTTCATTAACCATCCAGAGGAAAAGCCAAAGTAGCAAAAAAAAAAAAAGGTGTGATAGCGATTTGTTTATTATTCATACATCCAAAGATTCTTGTATTGAATTATGGGCACACAAGAGCAAAATGTTGTAAATTCTAACTGATCATGATGCCTCCCAAGCTCTTATCAAGTATAGTGAAATTCCCCTGGTGTTTTTCTCCCTGCAGGTAAAGCTAGGTTAGATTCATTTACATTAAAAAATAACATTATCTCTACATTTTTACTGCTATTTCAACTCACACTAGCTCTTGGGTGGTTGGCCATGAAATTATCCTTCATTTATAACTGTTTAATTTTAGTTCATAATGGAAAGTGATTACACGGTAGCCAAAGGCTGATGTAGTAAGTGGCTTTCAGACCTTCCTATTTTATAGAAAATGTTATTGAATTAGTTGCAGAATGCACTAGGGAACATCAGATCTTATTCAAGTTTGTCTAACATCTGCCTTCCCCAGGTGTAGCTGAACTATTGCCTTCATTTTGATTGGTACTACAGGCAAATGAAATTAGTCTCACATTGTGATGAAATGAATAATAGTGGTGCTAAAAGTTTACTTTATTAAAATATGGGGAACATTTGCATATGTGAAATTTCTCAATTTAGTAGGTAAGGAGAAATTTATTTCCTATTTAATATTCATAATTTAAGATAGATCAAGAGTATTCTCCCTGTAATATATTCCTTTGTCAGGATTCATGCTATAATACTCCAATTGATGTATGATCTCATATACATTGATATTTTCTTCAATGACACATATGACAACTCAACCTTGATTGCCACTTGAAATATCCCATAAAGTATCCAAGACTGCCCATATGTTTTCAATACTGAGGAGATTCTTCCAAACACATTTCTTGCTTTTTCTTGTGTATCACCACATTACTAGGCTCTCTTCTCTTTTCAAAATTTATTTTATAATACCATAAACCATTTCTAGTTGAAATCTTATTAACTCTGTGTTGCAGCCAGCACACACTTGCCACCATTTGCTTATCTATTATACTTTGAGTGATTCTCATCTTTATATCTGTACAATTTGTAGTGCTACATGATTTAGAGCTACAACACTGTCCCTTATATTCTACCTATGAATGGAATATTGATATTGAGAGAAAGTTGAGGATCAATTAAAATATTGAAATTATTTAAAACTATGCCCAAAGGGCTATAAAACTGTGAACGCCCTTTGATCCAGCAATACCACTGTTAGGTGTATAGCCCAAAGACAACAAAAATGGGAAAAGGATGTAGTTTTACAAAATATTTGCAGCAACTTTTTTATGGTGGCTAAAGATTGGAAACCAAAGGGATGCCCATCAATTGGGTAATGACTACATAAACAATGGTATATGAGTACAATGGAAAGTTATTGTGCTATAAGAAATGACAATAAGGATTATTTCAAAAAGACTTTTTAATAATAGTATTTTACCAAACAGTAGAATAGGTTAGGCACATGAAACACAGCAGTAAATTTATATAGCCATCTTCTGTTTGATGAATTAAAATACTCTAGCCTCTGGGATAAGGACTCAATATTTGAAAAAATCTTCTGGGAAAACTGGAAAATAGCATGGCAGACTCTAGGCAGAGACCAACATCTTACACTGTATACCAAAGTCAAAATGGGTACATGAGCAAGACAAAAAGAGTGATACCACAGGCAAATCAGAAAAGGCAGGAATCATTTATTGTCAGAGCTATGGGGAGGGGAAGAAGTTATTACCAAAGATGATATAGAGAACATTATGAAATGTAAATGGATCATTTTGATTACATTAAATTAAGAGGGTTTACACAAACAAAAACAATGCGAACAAGATCAGGACAAAAGCAATAAGCTGGGAGAATATTTTTACAGCCAGTGTTTCTGATAATGGCCTTATCTCTCAAATATATAGAAAACTGAATCAAATATGTAAGAATCAAGTCATTCCCCAGTTGAAAATAGTTGAAGGATATGAGTAGGCAGTTTTCACATGAAGAAATTAAAGCTATCTATAGCTACCTGAAAATAAAATGTTCTCAATCAGTACTTATTAGAGAAATGCAAATTAAAATGACTGAGCTACCACCTTATACCTATCAGTTTGACTAATATGACAACAAAGTAAAATGATAAATGTTGAAATGTGGGAACATTGGAAGGAACACTAATGCACTTGTGGTGGAGTTTTGAACTGATGCAACCATTCTGAAGAGCAATTTGGAACCATGCCCAAAAGGCTATAAAACTGTGGATACCCTTTGACTCGAAAAGGGAAAAGGACGCACATATAAAAACAGTATTTGTAGCTGTTCTTTTTGTGGTGGCAAAGAATTGGAAATTGATTGGATGCCCATCAATTTGGGAATGGCTAAACAAGTTATGGTATATGAATGCAATGGAATACTATTGTTCTGTAAGAAAAAAAAAAAACCTGGAATGACTTACATGAATCGATGCTGAGTGAAATGAGCAGAATAAAGAGAACATTATATAAAGTAACAGAAACACTGTATGAAGATCAGCTGTGATAGACTTAGCTCTCCTCAGCAATACTGTGATCAAAGAAAATGCCAAAAGATTCATGTTGGAAAATGCTTTCCATATCCAGAGAAAAAACTATGGAATCTGAATGCAGATTGAAGCATACTATTTCCACTTATGTTGATGTTACTTTATTTGCTGTTGTCACTTCTTTTAATTTTTTTCCCATTTGTTCTGATTCTTGTCTCACAGCATGACTCCTGTGGAAATATGTTTAATATGAATGTAATGTATAACCTATATCAGATTTGTTGCAAAAATTTCTAAGTTGCAGTGTTACATGAAGAAAACACCAAAATATCCAATCCAAATGAAAATAGATTTATTAAGAGAGGGATCCTGTATCACAATAAAGCTGGTCTCAGGTCTAGGACCCCAACACCCTGAGCCTCAGGATCCACTGATATTTATATGACTCCTCCTACAATTGAACACAATCCAAGTGGTACATATACAATAAGTATGAATAAGAAGAAAGAAAACACCAGTCAGATATCAGCATAGTCACTTGCCATTTTATATACTCTACTTAAAATAGCTCTGTTACTAAGTAACAGGCTTATAACATACTATGCCATCTATTGGAATATGTCTTTGCCATCTCAGAAGATTCCTCTCTCACCTCTATTCCTCTGAGTCATTTTCTATTATCAGGGATTTCTACAATATCGCTTTAAGTGTGCTTTTCCAATTTCTCCCTAACTCTGAAGGTTCCCTTTCAGCTCACAAGTTACTTTAAGCTGATTGGAAGCTATACCTAACCACAATTGGAAGTCAGATGGATGGATTCTAGGTAAGTTATGGAGTAGACAAGTTGACTATATAGCATTTGCCTTTGCTCCTACCAATATCTATCTTACTTATTTATCATTTGCTTAAGCTACTAAAGAATATCTAAACATTTTAAATCAGTTTATAGTCTATAAAATGATTAGTATTTCTTTTAAATCATTTGTATCTAAGGGGTAGGGAAAATTTCACTCACAAATTGCTGGCTTTGGGAGTAAAGGAAGGGAGGGAGAAAAATTCAGAACTCAAAATCTTACTAAAATGAATGATGAAAAAATATATATTTATATATATATAATTGGAAAAATAAAATACTAAGAAAAAATTTTTAAAGTATTTTGTGTTTTTCCAATTACATGTGAAGATAATTTTCAATATACATAATTGTATGATTTTGAGTTCCAAATTTTCTCCCTCCCTTCATTCCCTATTCCCTTCCAAAGCCAGCCAGCAGTCTGATATAGGTCATACATTACATTCATCTTTTTTTTTTTTTTTTTAGTGAGGCAATTGGGGTTAAGTGACTTGCCCAGGGCCACACAGCTAGTAAGTGTTAAGTGTCTGAGGCCGGATTTGAACTCAGGTACTCCTGACTCCAGGGCCGGTGCTCTATCCACTGCGCCATCTAGCTGCCCCACATTCATCTTAAACATATTTCCACATTAGTCATGCTGTAAAAGAAGAATCAGAACACAAGGCAAAAACTAGAAGAAAGAAGAAACAAACAAAAACTCAACAAAGTGAAATTAGTATGTTTGATCAGCACTTGGACTCCATAGTTATTTTTCTGAATTTGGAGAACATTCTCCCTCCTGATTCTCTTGGAATTGTCTATCATCATTGTATTGTTGAGAAAAGTTCAGTGTATCAAAGTTGATAATCACACAATGTTTCTTTTACTATGTACATTGTTCTCCTGGTTTTGCTTACTTCACTTCAGTTCATGTAAGTCTTTCCAAGTTTGTTTCTGAAATCTTCCTGCTCAGCATTTCTTAGAGCATGACAGTATTCTATCACATTCATACACCACACCTTTTTCAATTATTCCCCAACTGATGTGCATCTCCTCAATTTCCAAGTCTTTGGCACCACAAAAAGAACAGCTATAAATATTTTCATACATGTGGGTCCTTTACCCTTTTTTATAATCTCTGTGAAATAGACGTAGTAGTGGCATTGCTGGGTCAAAATGTATGCATTGCTATCCAAAATGGAGTGATCAGTTAAAAACTCCACAAACACTGCATTAATTTTCAAATTTGCCCATATATTCTCCAACATTTATAATTTTCCTTTGTTGTGATATGAGTCAATCTGATACCTCTGAGGTGGTACCTCAGAGTGGTTTTAATTAGCATTTCTCTAATCAATAGTGATTGAGAGCATTTTATTTTCATGTGGCTGCTATATTTCTTCATCTGAAAACTGCCTATAATATAATATAATATAATATAATATAATATAATATAATATAATATAATATAATATAATATAATATAATATAATATAATATAATATAATATAATATAATATAATACAATACAATACAATATAATATAATATAACATAATATAACATAATATAACATAATATAATATAATATAATATAATATAATATAATATAATATAATATAATATAATATAATATAATATAATATAACACAATACAATACAATACAATATAATAATATCCTTTAACCATTTTTCAATTGGAGAATGACTTAATTCTTACATATTTTATTTGGTTCTCTATATAATTTGAGAAATGAGGCCTTTATCAGAGACACTGACTGTAAAAATTATCTCCTGGCTTATTGCTTTCCTTCTAATCTTACTTACGTTGGTTTTGTTTGTAAAAAACTTTTAAATTTAATGTAATCAAAAAAGATCCATTTTGCTTTCCATAATGTTCTCTATCTCTCTTTAGCCATAAATTCACTACATAGATCTGACAAGTAAACTATTCCTTCCTCTTCTAATTTGCCTATGGTATCACCCTTTATGTATATATCATGTACCCATTTTGACTTTTCTTTGATATACAGTATAAGATGTTGGTGTATGCCTAGTTTCTGCCATATTAACCTGGACAGACTTACAAGAATTGATGCATAGTGAAATGTATAGAAGCAGGAGACATTATACATAGTAACAGCAATATTATTCCATGAAGAACTGTGAAGGACTTTATTCTCAGCAATACAAAATGATCCAAGACAATCCCAAAGGACTAATGAAAAAATATGCTATCTGCCTCCAGAGTAAAAACAAACTGATATTGATTCACTACATACTAAAGCATGCCATTTTGTACATTGTTTCATTTTTCTCCCATTCGTCTCCTTGTATAAAATGACTAATATGAAAATGTTTTATATAATTATACATATACAATCTATATTTGATTGCTTATGATCTCAGGGGGGATAGTATTTAGTACTCAAATCTTTAAATAAAAATATTAAAATATAAATATTAACAACAAAAATACACAAGGAGATAAAGCTAAAAATGGAGCTTAAAATCAATTGATAAGGAACATATTTATAAAGCTATGTATTAAACCTCACAATAACCCCCCCAATAAATATAAAAATATTGCAATCTTTCATATCCAATCTAGTCACTCTCCTGCTGTCAGATTCTGGGTCCAACTCACATTCTATTTGCAGTGATTAATAATAATAACAATATGGAAGATGATGATAGCATTTTTATGTTACTTTACATTTTTTGAAGCACTTTACATGGCATCTTATTTGATCCTTCTAAGAACTATATAAGTAAGCTACTACTACCCCCATTTTCTAGTGGCAAGAGTTAAGATTGAATTCTTTTAATAATTCCTAAATTTCACAGAGTTAGTGTGCATTCAAGGCAAGATTCAAATTCAGGTCTCCTAGGGCAATAATATTTAGGCACCATAGCTTTGTGATGCATAAAATCTAAATATGATGTCTAAAAATCTAATGTGTGGTTACTTTAAATTAGAAACTCATAGCACCAGTCTTTGGGGCATTAAGCATTTATTAAATTATAATATGAAAATAAAAGTATAATAGAGGTTAGTAAAGAGAACACGTGGAGAAAGAGCCTAGCGCCCTGCACCTCCTGCTCCTATCATGACCTCCAATGGAAAGGAGGATACCTGTTATCTCAAGTGGAAGTTCCCTGTGGGCCTGCCCATGCACAGTCTCTACACACATAGCTTCAAGATAATTGTCTGGTAGCATTGATTGACATGACTTACAGGCATTTCTATGAATAGTTTTAATGTTTCTATGAATAGATGTAACTTCTGGATGCTAGTTACATGATTTCTCTTCACGGTGGCTCTGCCTTGGTTCTCACATTGTCTTTCTCAGCAGGAGGGTGGCACTATGATTCTCACAGCTTCCAAGACTTGTATGGATTCATGATCTCATTCACATAGACACAAAATGGAAGGAATCTGTACCTTTTCATCTTGTATGAGTCTTGTCATTGTCTTTCCATAATTCCATTTTAGAATTGCCCAGTGAGCTAAAGTTGCATTAATTCAAATCCAGTACAGTGCTCTGAAATTCCATCTGTCATCGCTTTATCTTATTATGTTGCCATCCTACTTTATTCTGCTTTTCTACATAGGCAGGGACAACACATGTTAAATAGGTATTATTCAATTAGCAACTCAACCAATATATATATATATATATATATATATATATATATATATATATATATATATATATATAGAGAGAGAGAGAGAGAGAGAGAGAGAGAGAGAGAGAGAGAATTTTTACTACAAACCCACAATTACCAAGACCTCCATTGGATTTAAAAAATAAAGGAAATATATGCATCTTACCATCACTTACTAAAATATTAAGGAATATAGTACCTTATAAGTATATAACACAATACTAGATTGGTTACTATATAAACTATGGGGAAAAGAAGTTGTGCTAAGAATTGGTTGCATTTGAAATTAATATGTTTATCTCACACAGTTTCCCATTATTTCCTGTTTTTTTGGTAATACCAACAATCTACATGGCAAACAAAGTGAAAAATAAGTCCTTAAAACATGTACTATTAATTTTTGTTTGGATTAATTTATTATTTTTTATCTTGTTCGGAAATAATTTAAAAAGTATTTTCTTTGAAGTCTACTGCTACAGGAAATTATCATGTCCAATATCTTAGGAAGATTAGAACAATGGAATGGGCATTTATGTGAGTATAAATAATAAACTATGTGCAGTTTTACAAGGCTGGCTAAAATTACAAGGGTCATCAATCCTTGTGTTTCACAGCATAAAATGATAACCAGCTGGTGTTAAGAAGAAATTTCCCCCTGCAGTATAATATTGAACAATTGGACAGGTGTTTTATGAAGGGCATTTTTTTTAGCTTTCCTCTGAAATGTCTGGTGTAGGTCTTTATAGAATGTCAGACTAATGGACCATTGATCCTTTCTAGTAATGCAATTTGTAGATTTCTAGCTAGTCCAGAAGTAATCAATATGTATTTTAAACTGAAATTTCAAAACAAAACAAACCTATACTACAGATTTATTAGAGAATTTATTTTGCAGAAAGATGTACTATAGTGAAAGTGAAATGACTCAATACTGATTCAAAAAACAACTAAAAATTGAATATTGTAAACTAAAAATTATTCAAAGAAAAAAGTTAAATTTGATGCAATGATTGGAAAAGATAGGAATTTTTTTCATATCAGTATCCTTGTATTTTTAATATAATTAGGATAACAAAGAAGCAACAACAACAATAACACAACAAACAAAAACCCTTGCCAATTTTCATTGCACTCAATATCATTCCCAATACACACATTATGTGTGTTTGTGTGTATGCACATGTGTCTATGTATAGACACACTTATATGTGTACATACGTATACATATTCTTAGAGTCAGTCAACTGTTGATCATCTATGTATGAAAGTTCTGCATTTCAGGTTTTCTGTTGCATGTGGTTCCTTCAAATTTTCAGTTACTCAAGGACATATTAACTATGAATGGGGTGCCAATGTGCTCTGATAAATACTAAGCATACAAATTAAATCTAAAGACATCTCTTATTTTTAAGTAGTTTATACTGTAATAGAGAAGTTAACATGAAAATAACTATTTTCAAATAAATTAAATATAAGGATGGGTTTGTTTTTCTGTTTGTTTTGTTTTGTTTTGTTTTTAGTGAGGCAATTAGGGTTAAGTGACTTGCCCAGGTACTCTTGACTCCAGGACCAGTGCTCTATCCACTGCACAATCTAGCTGCCCCAAGATGGGTTTTTTAGCTGGAACTTGTAGGGATCCAGTGAAATGAGGAAGAGAAAATAAGTTAGGAGACTATTCTAGGCCTAGGGAACATCTAGTGAAAATGTTCAGTCTGGAGGTGAAATGTCTTGTGTGAGGAACAGTAAATTGATAAGTATCACTGGATCCCCGAGTTTGTGGGAGGTTAGATCATATAGGAAAATGGAAACAATAGGAGACAGCCAGATTGAGAAGAGCTTTGAAGGCCAAAAGGATGATTTAATACTTGATCATAGAGGTGAGAGGGAGTGACTGGTTTTTATTGAATAGGATATGTGATATGTTTAGATCTGAACGTAGGAAGATTAATTTGTTAGTTCAATGCTTGATGATGTCAAGTTGGGAGATAGAATACAAAGAGACAAAACAGCAGGCTATTTGAGTAATCTCTAGCCACTGGTCAATACCCTCAGCCTCAGCTAACTCCCTCCATTTCCCACCTTCACTCCTATGTATATGTTGCTAAATTTAGATAAGAAAATCATGCCATCATTCTGACTATGTGCACTAAAAAACCGAAACCTGGCCTCCATTACTGCTTGGTAATACTACTTTATCTCTTATATTGACTCACTATTCCACTCTCTAAAGAAGCTTTCCAAGCCATTTTTATCCTTTCTCATACCTCAGGTGGTTCCCTCTCAGCAGAGAACATTTCTTTATATTTTACAGGAAAAAATGAAGCCATTAACTGTGATCTCCCTTTTCTCTCTTCCTCATTTCCTATCACTTAGATGTCTTCTGCCATTATTTCCTACTTCTCCTTTGTTTCACATGAGCCACATGATGAATTGGCTTTACTCCTTACCAAGGCTAAACCCTTTGCTTGTTCAAGTGATCCCATTCCATGCTGTCTCATCCAAAAGATTACTTCTTTGCCATTCACATTCTTTCACTTATTTTCAGTTTCTTCCTTTCTCCTAGCCCCTTTCTGCCTATAGACATGCCCATATTTTCCATACCCTAAAAAGATTTACTTAATCCTTCCATCCCCATTATTTTCCTGTATCTCTTCTTCCCTTTCATGTTTTAGACAGGGGTTTAAATAGAAAACATTGGTTTCTCAGAGTAATTTTAAGGAAGTATGATTTTTTAAAAAATTGTCACTGACACCCAGTGTGCACTCTGTTGGTTATTTACCCATATCAATTATTTTTTAGACTCTTTATAAAACAGCTATAGCAATATGCTAACATATCCCCAAAGTAGGAGCACCTTTCTTTAGTGCAAACAAAGTCATTGAAGTGATTGTTCCAAAATATAGAGACAAAGTGACCAAAAGGTAAAGTCAAAGCTCCTGGTTTCTTAAAATCCATCTGTCTTTTTATGGAGTCCTCATGATATTTCCCTTAAGTATAGATATTTTCAAGATCAAACTGAGGGTCAACACTTTTATCAAGCAATGTAACTACTATTCCATGGTGGGTCTAATTTATCTTTTGTGGATCTTTCTGCTCTTAATGGAGACACTGTCATCAGCCATTGCCATTTGGGAGATACTATTACTACTTCCGGTCATTATTGGCACTTAATATATATCTGAAGGATTTTTAAAAATGACACATTCATTTACATGTTTCTCTGTCTTATCAGAGAACCAAGTGATTCCCTCTAAAGAACTTGGTTGCAGCTGCTCTACTGCTAAGCTGTTCACTTGCTGCTGTGGTATTTATTCTTAAGTGACTTGCTATTATATATGTAGACATATATGTGTGTCTAATTTTTTGAACTAATCCCAAAATATTGCCTCTGTGATTTTGTCTCATTTTAACCAATTATCAAACCACTTCACTCCTGCCAAAATATATAAAGGACATATTTTTACATCTAGTTTACATGTTTCATTGATTGGTGAAATGAAGTATGTACTGTCAGACTTTACATTAATTGGAATGAATGTAGAAAGCCCCACCCTTATATGTGTATGTGTGTGTATACGTGAATACAGTAATACTAAAGATATTTATTCATAAATTCATTCAATTTGTTTGTTTATTGATTGATTGATTTGTGTGTGTGTGTGTGTGTGTGTTGTGGGACATTTATATACCACAACATTTTAAGCCATTCACCAATCCTTGAATACATTTTTGGGGGGATTTTGTGTTATCAAATCTATTTCTAAGAATGTTTCTCTACACATGAGTATTTTCTTAATATTAATAACTTCCTTGAGTGGAAGACTTCAGTTGATTTCAGCATCCTTGGGTTGATGGTTATGCATAGTAGAGTGATTTTTCTTGCATAATTGCTCATTGTTTTCCAGAATGAATAAATGAACTCACAGTTCTAGCAGCAGTGAAATAGCCTGTCTTCCATCATCTGTCAAATAAAGAATTTCTGTGTGTGTGATGTTAGGTAGACAGATAGTTGCTGTATTTTTAAATGGATTTTCCCACTTGTGAGCCTACTGATACAAGTGCATGATATGATTTATTTTTATATGATTATATTGTTAGTTTTCTTAATGTTTAACTATCTTTACATGTTTTTTATAAATTCATGAGATAGTAAATATTTTAACATATTGTTATAAACATTTTTGCTAATATTTTATTAAATGTGTATAGAAATCTTCACTAAGGATAAGGCTATGATTTTTGTACTCTGAATTACCTCTCCATGATTAGAACCATATTTATCTCCTTAAAGGATTTTGGTAACTTTATTTCTTTATAAATGATTATGTAACATTTACTTGTAAATTTTTCAGTTAACATAATTGCTTCTTTGATCATTCATCACACAATCTAACATTGTTTTGTTTTTAAGTGTATTTCCCCCAGATTTATAATCTTCAAGAGGGCAATTAGGTGGCACAGTGGATAGAGCCCTGGACTTAGAATCAGGAAGACTCATTTTCATTAGTTCAAATATGGTCTCACACATTTACTAACTATGTGAACCTAGGAAAGTCACTTAACCCTGTTTGCCTTAGAAGGAGAAGGAAATCACTCCAGTGTCTTTGCTGAGAAAAAAACAAAATGGTGTGACAAAGAGTTGAACATGACTGAAAAAACTGAACAATAACAAATATTCTTCAGAGAATAATTTCATTATATCTACATCTCTTCAATGATTGAATTATTGCCATTGATGTTGTTGTTGTTTATACTAGATCAGCTTTAAGAAAGTTCCCAAGGAATGTTCTAATCCTTATGAGTCCCTTTCAAAAAAATGTCCAAAATTATAACATATCTATTTTTTACAAATTTCATATGATATTTTAAATTTTACTTTTGTTTTATCTTCAAGCAGAGTTTGGATGGCCATTTATAAAGGGATTTGTTTTGTGTGGAATGAACTAAGTGATATTTCAACTCTAGAACTGTCATTCTCATTAGTTTCCCTCTGTTCAAAAAAAGAGTATCAAAGTCATATGGGATTATAATTTAACTGTATGTCTTCTGTTTTTCATAAGGTTGAAGTATTGAATTATATCAGATTATATTAAGTGTGACAATATTGGATTATTTGAGTTGAATTTAATTCTCATAGAGTTTCCTAGTTTGCATGTTTTCAATACCTCTGTTTTTACAATTACATTACCTAAGGGGGTAATGGTCACTGCTTTTTGGTATTCATCTGAGAAAAAAATTAATTGTTTTAAAATCCTTAAAAGTAATTGTAGGAATATGAGTGTTATAGAAGTTTTCCTTCTATAGACTGATTTTTTTTTTGTTTTTACTTTTTAAATCACTCTGCTACACTTGGTTTTATGGCAAAGTTATTTTCACTAATAGTTAAGATCTTTTTAATATCAATTCTTATGTCTTAATCCCCTTTTGAAAAAATGAAATAAATACAATATATTGACAGTTTTTGTTGTTTAAAAGAATGCAATATCAGTTTTTGTATTCCCTCCTCTATAAATACCCTACCCAAATAACTGAATGTTTTTTTTCTTCAGACCTTCCTTCTTTCCTTCCTCCCTCACTCCCTCCCTCTCTTTTTTTCTTAATTCTTCCCTTCCTTCCCTTATTCCCACCATCACCATAAGCTTGTTTTCCTTGAAGTGGCCATTTCCTATACCCTACCTTTTGCCTCAGGGTCACCTTCTCTTCTTCTTTATTCTGCTTATACAACTATTTCTATTCCTATATTATTTTGTCTTTTTAACCTCACTTTACTTCTTTGACCCATATAACAGTGATTCATGAAATACCCTTGCCTGCTCCACCCAAATAACCTATTTTGTAAAAAAGAAAAAAAAATGATTGCTTATTTCCAGGTCAACTCTATTCATGACACAGAAAAAAAAAGTAGCTTTGGGAAAAGAGTACTTAGGTTCAAAACATGCCTTGACACATTTGTGGGACTTGAGGAAAATTACTTAATTCTCCAAGCTCCATTTCCTTACATGCAGAAATGAAGGTCAAATGTCCTATGATAGTCTTTCCATCAAAGATCTAGGGACCCATGATTAGAGATAATATGATATGACTTTCTGATTTTATTATATTTTTACTTTGCTATAATTATTTGTATTGTATCCTTGTTTTTTCATTTAGATGCTTCATTCTGATTTCCATAGCAACTCTACTTCGCTAAAATTTTCCTTCATTTCTAATGAATAGATACTCCTTTGATGTCTTTCATTTAAAATTTTAGCTTCATTTTTTATCTCTACATTTTTTCTTCCACCAACCTCAGTTCTTCAGACTATTTTATTATATTTGGCATTTTAGTAACCTCATTACTTTTTTCTGGGAATTTATTTTGTCTTCTGATTTCTCCTCTGTTTTGTTTATTTCTAGATTTGTCCTTAAGGATTTTTCTTTGAAGGTTTTACTTTTTTCCTTTCTATCTCTTATTTATTGATTTATCTATATATCTATTCATTCATTCATTCATTCAGTGATTCAATCATTCATGTTTGTTTTTTAGCCTTTGGCACATTTATTTGTTTGTTTATCTATCCATTCATTTATCTATTTATTTATTCATTCATTTATTAATTTGTTTCTTTGTTTCTTTAGGTAATTATTGAAAATTTTCCCCAGGTTACACATATAGACAAATTTTCACATTGATTTTTAAAATTTTGTGTTACAAATTCTCTTCATCCCTCCCTCTACATACCCCATTTAGAACTCAAGCAATTCAATATAAACTACACTGTATAGTCATGTAAAACATTTCCATATTAGTCAGGTTATGAAGGAAAACAGGCAAAAAAACTTTAGGAAGAGGAAATATCTATCTATATATCTATCTATATCTATCTATATCTATCTATCCCTATCCCTATCCCCTATACCTTTCCCTATCCCTATCCCTATATCTATATCTATATCTATATCTATATCTATATCTATATCTATATCTATATCTATATCTATATCTATATCTGTATCTGTATCTGTATCTGTATCTGTATCTATATCTATATCTATATCTATATCTATATCTATATCTATATCTATATCTATATCTATATCTATATCTATATCTATATCTATATCTATATCTATATACTTCAATCTGTATTCAGATACCAGCAATTCTTTCCATGTAGATGGATTGAATTTTTCATAATTCCTTCCAATAGCATCCTGCTCATCATTTCCTACACCACAATAGTGTTCCATCCCAATCTCATCCCACAATTTGTTCAGCCATTCCCCAATTGATGGGCAAAACCCTACTTTGAATTCAACTTTTTTTTAATCTCTTTTGGGATACCAACCTTGTAGTGGTATTGCTAGGTCAAAGAGCATGCATGCATGGTCTAATAAACCTATGGCCATAGTTCCAAAATACTCTGCAGAAAGTTTGAATCAGTTTACAACTTTATTATTTAAAGTATTTTATTATTTTCCAGGTACATATAAGGATAGTTTTCAACATTTGTTTTCACAGGATTTTTAGTTCCAATTTTTGTTCTCCCACCCTCCCTTCCCTCCCTCCTCCACAAGAAAGAAAGCAGTCTGATATAGATTATATATGTACAATCACATTAAACATATTTCTATGTGTAAGGAATTGATTGTGATTTAGGGTTTTTGTAACCCCATCTTTGGCTGGGATTGGAGGCCCTGGCACCAGACATGTGTGTGCCTGCATGGACCTGGCCAAATTATGACAGGAAGCCCAGTGAAGGTGGTCAGGTGATCTTCAATGTCTGGAAGCTGGGTGGGGCTGGTATTTGTAGATCTCTCTGTTGATTCTGTCAATCAGGGCTGCCAGCCAATTAGCTTGGGCTGTGTGTGTGGAAGGCCTGGTTTCCTGTTGAAGGGGGACTTCTGGGAGAGAGAAGGGAAATTAGAGGACACTCTGGCATTAGCAGGAGAGGAAGAGATGCTGGGACAGTGTGCAACTGGTCCTCTGTGAAAACTATTTAATCTGGGTGGAGGTGAGTTTGCGGTTTATATTTTTTTCCTTCTCCTCTTCCCTTTTTTTTAAATTTCCCTACTCTTATTAACCTTACTGGCGTTTCAAATTTGTTCCCATTAATAAAGCCTGTTTTGTTTTTTGAAAGAGGCTGTTAATTTCCTTTCTTACCTCAATATTAAGATGAGCCTCCCAATTAATTCCCCCATACCAAATTTGGCCCTTACATACATTAGTCATCTTGTGAAAGAAGAATCAGAGCACAAGGGAAAAACCTCAAACAAGAAGAAAAAAAAAAATTGTCCAAGAGTAGAAACAGTATGGTTCAATCCACATTCATATTTCACAGTTCTTTTTTCTGGATGGTGAGAACATTTTCTATCATGAGTTTTTTGAAATTCTTTTGGATCTTTGCACTGCTGAGGAGAGCCGTCTATCCCCATTGTTCATCACACAATGTTGCTGTTACTATGTAAAATGTTCTGGTTCAGCTCTTCTCAGTCAGCATCAGTTGATGTAATTCCTTCCAGGTTTCTGTGAAATCCTCCTGCTCACCATTTCTTATAGAACAATAGTATTCCATTACATTCATATAACACAACTTGTTTAGCCATTCCCTTATTGATGGGCATTCCTTCAATTTCTAATTCTTTGCCACCACAAAGAGAACTGCTATAAATATTTTTGGACATGTGGTTCTTTTTCCCCTTTTTATGGCCTCTTTGGGATACAGACCTAGCAGTGGTAGCACTGGGTCAAAGGATATGAACAGTCCCATAGCCCTTTTGGGCATAGTTCCAAATTCCAGTTTACAACTTTAACAAGAATGTATTAATGTCTCATTTTCCCCATATCCCCTACAACATTTGTCATTTTTCTCTGCTGTTCTATTTTCCAAACCAATAGGTATGAGGTCGTACCCAAAATATTTTGACCTGAATCTCTCCAATCAATAGTGAGGCAGCTAGGTGGTGCAGTGGATGGAGCACCAGCCCTGTAGTCAGGAGTACCAGAGTTCAAATCTGGCCTCAGACACTTAACACTTACTAGCTGTGTGACTTTGGGCAAGTCACTTAACCCCAATTGCCTCACTACTAAAAAAAAAAAAATAGTGAGTTAGAGCATTTTTTTCCTATGGCTATAGGTGGCTTTGATTATTTTATCTGAAACTTCATATCTATCTTTTGATCATCTATAAATTGGGGAATGCCTCTCATTTTAACAGATTTGACCCAGTTCTCTTTGTGTTTGAGAACTGAGACCTGTCAGACAAACTTGCCTCAATTTTTTTCACAGTTACTGTTACTAACTATATTACCCTCCATCCTTTTCCCTCTCCTTGATATTTATTTTCTATATTTTTTTACCCTATGCCTCCTCAAAAGTGTTTTGCTTCTGACTACCCCTTCCCCCAATCTATCCTTCCTTCATTCCCCCTTCCACCCTCATCCCCCTCCCCTCCCACTTTCCTCCAGGGCAAGATATATTACTATACCCAATTGAGTGTGTTGGATTTTCCCTCTTGGAGCCAATTCTGATAAGAGTAAGGTTACTCACTCCCCCACACCTCCCCCATGATCCCTCCATAAGCTTTTTCTTGTTTCTTTTATGTGAAATACTTTACCCCATTCTACCACTCCCATTCCCTGTCTCCTAGTGCATTCTTTTACTCCCTTAATTTAATTTTTTTAAGATATCAACATAGGGTAATTAGGTGGTGCAGTGAACAAAGCACCAGCTTTGAACACAGGAGGACCTAAGCCTAAATCCAGCCTCAGACACCCAACAGTCACTGGCTACACAACCCTAGGCAAGCAATCCAACACTGACCATCCCACAAAACAACAACAACAAACAATGAAAAAATAAATGCTTTAAAGATATCAACCCTTCATATTCAACTCCCACCTGTGCCCTCTATCTAAGTATACTCCATTCAGCTGCCCTAATAATGAGAAAGTTCTTATGAGTTATAAGTATCATATTCCTATATAGGAATGTAAAAAGTTTAACCTTTTAATATCCCTCATGATTTCCCTTTTTATGCTTCTCTAGGATCCTGTATTGGAAAGTCAAATTTTGTAATCGGTTCTTGTCTTTTCATCATGAATGCTTGAAAGTCCTCTCTTTCATTAAATTCCCATTTTTTCACCTGAAAGATTATACAAAGTTTTGCTGGGTAGGTGATTCTTGATTGTAATGCCAGTTCCTGTGCCTTCTGAAATATCTTATTCCATGCCCTCTGATCCTTTAATGTGGAAGCTGCTAGATCTTTTGTTGACCTGATTGTGGCTCCACTGTACTTGGATTGCTTCTTTCTGGCTTGTGATATTTTCTCCTTTACCTGGGAGCTCTGGAATTTAGCTATAGCATTCATGGAAGTGATCAATGGATTCTTTCAATTTCTACATTAGTTTCCATTTTTCGAATCCTAATTCTTAATGAATTCTTTTATTTGTAGACCTTTTCTACCTCCTTTTCCATTTGGCAAATTTGGCTTTGTAAGCTGTTGACTTTTTAAATGATTTTCTTGCATCACTCTCATTTCTCTTTCCATTTTTTCTACTACCTGTCTTACTTTATTTTCAAAGTCCTTTTTGAGCACTGTTGTGGCCTGAGACTAATTCATATTTTTCTTCAAAGATTTAGATGTAGGAGCTTTGACTTCATTATCTTCTTCTGGGCATGAATTTTGATCTTCCTCATCATCACTCAAGGCTGCTTTCTGGTTCCACGCACAGGCAACACAACAGAGTTCTTCCTCAGTGCCAGCGTAGGCCTATAGGATCTTCCCCCAGCCAACCACTCAGTACCTCTCACTGGTCTGTGACCTGAGTTCTAGTAGTAGCCACTGCTGAAGCTGATTATGAGGCTCCTGACAACTATTTCTCTGGTCTGGCCTGCCTTGGACTGAATCTGTTCAAGTCATGGTTCAGGTCTGGGCTTCACTCTCACCCTCATACAAAAGACCTTTTCTGTTGACCTTCTAAACCTTCTTTGACTGGAAAAATGATCTCACCCTGACATTATGTCTGTTCTGCTGCTCCAGGAATTGACTTATGGCATTATTTGAAGGTACTTGATGGGCTCATCTAGAGAGATCCAGGAAATCACTGCCTTCCCTCCACCATCTTGGCTCTGCACTGGCATTAATTTCCTCTCTATTTTAAAGAGTTTGTCCTTTAAGGTATTTGGTCTATTACTAGCTGTTTTGAGGTAATACAGGAAAGCTGGCCTCATATTTGGCTTCTCACTCAGTTGTACAGTCAGAATTCATGTATAGAAAGATAAAAGCTGAAAAATCTAGGCAGCTCTTATTACAAGTCTTTACGCTTAAAAGTGACGGTAGAGAGGAGTTTGATTGGACAGGTGTTTTGTTATCCTGAGTTTGGGGTGTGAGGAATAAAAGGATGCCAAAGTTAAACTTAATTTATCTAATTATTTTACCTAAGTTCAGTGGAACTGCAAAATTTTCATTGTATTTAATCTTGGGGGCATAGTAAGGAGTAAGTAATGAGTAATCATAAAACATTTTGCATATATTAGGTGCTATTAAACAGTGTTGCAACAAAAGAGTGTGTACATCCATAAAAGCAATTAATGACATATAATTGGTTTAACATTTTATCTGTTATTGCATTTTGGACATTCTATGGCTACAAAAAAAGTCATTAATACATGGGCAATTGTAAACATTTTTATAAGGAAAAAAATTCCTAAGCTTACTTCTATTAGGAGGAATATATAAGCAAAATGAATTACTTGTAATTGACCATGACATCATCATAGCATCATTGATAGTATGATTCAGTAATAAGGACTCTTTTTTTCTTGTAGAAACTTCAAAACTGCAGAGAATAGGGTTGTTTATGAACTACCTCTTTCCTGAATTACTTTTTAATAAAACTTAGATCAGCAATTTAGAAGGAGATAAAGCTGCTATTCAGAGACAATTACAATTTTCTGGGTGACTTCATAACAATTGTCACAATAAGAAAGTACATGGGGATTGTAGATATTGCATAATTTTCTTTGTTATATCAATATAGACTGAAGAAGCATTTCATTAAAGAATTTGCTTTCAAAACAGACTTGATGAACAGAGCTTTCCCCCTTTTAAAATATGGTTCATGGAGATAGTGATGAACAATTTCAATTGTAGGTATTTAAAACATGTATCCAACTTTAAATGCATAGCTTTAGCACATAATAATGATGTAGAAGAATACATTCATTGGGGGCTTATTCCAGGTTATATTACAATCTGGAATATAAATGGCTTGATGATATTATGTCATGTATATTCACATATATTAATTTATACATATATACGCACTTATATTCATATATGCATATGTACTCATCTCTCCTCATAGAAAGTAAGATGTTTGAGAGAAGGAATTGTTTTATTTTTGTCCTGGTATTTTTAGTATCTAGCACAATGGTACTTAATAAAGGTTCTTTGGTTGACTGGACAAAAATAGTGAATGTCTTCTGATCAAGGCATAGTTATTTTGGATTACAATAAAAATGGAATAAATCCTCACCAGTCTTATTATTGTGTGTACTAATTAGTGGCAACACAAAAGACTTTTGGAGGGAAATGATCTCCACATTCAGAAAACAAACTACAGAATCTGAATGCAGATAGAAGCATAGTATTTTTATTCTTGTTGTTGTTCTTTTGTTATATTTCTTGTTAATTTTTTTTTGCATTTTTCCTTTTGTTCTGATTAATGTGAAAATATGTTTAACATGATTGTAATATATAACCTATATCAAATTGCTTCAGGAGGGGGGATAGAAGGGAGAGTGGGGAAAAAATTGGAACTCAAAAAATATGTTTACATGTAATTGAGAAAAATTAAAATAAAATAAAAAACTAGAAAAAAATTACTTGGTAAAATGAATATGTTCAAAGCCCATAGCATACTTTACAGAACCAAGACAGTAATTATTCATAAATACCTCCATGGACCATACTAAAAAGCAATGGTTGGAGGTTTATGGAGCAGGTTTCATCTGTGTATTGTTAAGGGCTAAAATTCTAGCTAGTCTGTCTAAAATATCTAATGAGTGGTCACTAATAAATTACAAGCTTTAGCAAAAGTTAGACTTTTAAGCAGTTATTAATGAGAATAAGAATTTGGTAAAGAGAGAGAGAAAGGCCTACATTCATCTATCTATTAAAGGGAGAGCACATTTCTAGCTCCCTTCTCCACCAGAGTCTACACGAAAAGAGAGTGAGTCAGAGCACCCGGCTCCCCCTTCTTCCTCCCACAAGCAAACGTCACTTCGTGACACCAAAGAAAAGATGCATGGTCTGGTCCTCAGAGACCTTCAACTCATAGCAGAGCATTTCTACAGTAAGTCTCCAGCAGGTGGCATCATTCTAATCATTACAGTATGTATTATATATCTGTATGCATACATATATGTATATTTGTAAATACATGTAATTACAAGGGATGCAGCCTAACCCTACCATCAGTACTTAGCACTGTTCCTAGCACATAGTAAATATTTAATACATACTTGCTAGGTCCTAATTAACAATAGGATGCCCAGATATTTCAATTAAATAAGTTGATCAATGAAAATAAAATATGCGTGAATAAATCTCAAATTATTTTCAAAGAATCACAGAGATTTTCTATCAGGATTAAAATAGATACCATAAAAATCCTATGTGGCTTATTAAAGAAAATCAAATTATGTTTCTCTGGCTACATAGAAGCTTGATGTTTATCAAGGTAGTTTGGAACCAATCAATTAAGGAGGACATTTCTCAAAATTCCTGATCCAATGACTACAGAATATTTAAAGAGATTCACTCCTGGAAAGAGGAGAGTCAAGTAAAATTGGCAAATATTTCTTAAGTGCTCACTATGCTACAGGCATTATACTAAATTTGGGAAATATAAATAGAAGCATAAAAGAAAGTCAGTCCTTGCTCTCAAGCAGTTTATATTCTAATAAAGGAAGAAAATAGATAAAAGGAATGTGAGAGGAATGAAGAAAGCAATGAAGGCTTATATATGGCTGGCCTTGATTTATTTTGTTGGGAAATGAGGGTTAAATGACTTGCCTAGGGTCACATATCTAGTAAGTGTCAAGTCTCTGAGGCCAGATTTGAATTCAAGTCCAGTGCCTTATCCATTGTGCCACCTAGCTCTCCCCTGCCCTTCATTTTTTATTGAATTGGAGGATTCTAGAGGACTAGGCTATTTAGAGGAAGGGGCATCAGAGGTAAAGGATTGGCCTATGTATGAATCCTGCAGAGAAGGAGTGGTACTCCAAGGTGAGAACTTGAGAAGATCACTGGGACCCAGTGGAGAAAGAAGTCTGAAGAATCAGGAGAATAGCCAATAAAGGAACGAAAGAGTGAATTTGGGTAGATTAGGCCCTTTCTTAGAATGAGAGTCTTAGTCTCTGTTCTTCTCTATTCCTTATCACTAAAGACTTAACAAATAGGATTCAATGCATTCAGAGCGGAATAGATGGAGAAATGCTGAGGGAAAATTAAAGATCTCCTAAGGAAAGGGAAATATTGCATAATGTAAATACTTATTAAGTCATTCATCTATCAGTCTATCTATAAAATAATTGTCTGGGTTGAGGGTCTGTGCACTTGGGAGGGTCTGAATATCTTGAGGGAGGGGAGTTTATGTCAGTATCAGTGGCAGCATTCAATGGAGCTTTAAATAATGGCTTTAGAGCAGAAACAACTGACAGCAGCATATGTTTTGGGAGCTGAAAGATGCACCAAGGACAAACTAGACACATAACAGAAAAGCAACTTCAGCCTTGTAAAAGAGTCCTGATGTTCTGACTTCAGCAGCAACCTGTATTTGACATGAATTTTAGAAAAAAAAGATCTACTTTTTTTATTATTATTCTTTACACCTCCCCACCCTCATGTATGCTTTCTCACAATGACATTGGCCTCCTGATTTTTTGAACAATATATTTCATCTTCTGACTGTCAACATTTTCATTAGCTGTCCATAGCCCTGGCATGCCTTTCTACCTCATCTCTGCCTCCTGGCTTCCTCAGTTTTCCTCAAGTTTCTACTAAAATGCCACCTATTATAGGAAACCTTTCAATTCCAATGCTTAATACCTTCTCACTGTGGTTTATTTCTATTCCATCCTAAAAATAGCTTCTTTGTATACAGTCCTTATTTCTTTCATCAGATAGTGCTCTCCTTGAGAACAAGAAGAATCATTTGCCTTTCTATGTATTTATAGCACTTACCACAGCATTTGGCATATAATTGATGTTTAATAAATGTTTATTGAAGGATAGAATGAATGACTCCACAAAATGAGAAAGGAATCTTGATCAACTAGGAACTCTGAATTACCCCTTTGCCACATTGGTTCCCTCCATATGTGCCTAATTACCATTTTTATCTAAATTTGAGCATATTCTCCAAAGAGACTTTATTCATCAAACTGTGTTTCCATGTTTGTTTCTTTAAGGTGGGAGAGGACTTCCTAAAACAACAGCTTACTATAACAGCTTAGTAAATAGCCTCTTGAAAAACATATAATTAAGTCTCACTGGCAGTTAATAAGAAGCACAGCACTGGGGACTTATTAGTAACAGTACTAGAAATGCAGCTCTTTAGTTTGTTTTTTTGTTTTGTTTTGTTTTGTTTTGTTTTGTTTTGTTTTGTTTTTTACCCTAGAACCTCAATGAACTCAGTAGCACATGGTTTCTAGGAACCCAACCTACCAATGCAATTGAAAATTGAGGAAGTAGAACAGAAAGCGTAGATGAATAAAGACATCCAAACTACATGTAAAGTAAATACAAAGAAACTTTGAATGCAAGGATTGGGAGAAGTACTAGAAAGCTCAGGAAAAATCTCACAAAAAAGGTGGTGGTGCTTGAGTAGAATTTTACTTTGTTGTTGTTGTTGTTTAGCCATTTCAGTTGTGTCTGATTCTTCATGACCCCATTTGGGTTTCTTGGCAAATTGTACTGGATACAATTCCTTCTCTAGCTCATTTTATAGATGAGAAACATGAGGTAACCAGGGATAAGTGACTTCCTCAGGGTTACATAGTAATTATTAGAGATCGAATTTGAATTCCAAGCCCTATACTTTATCCACTGTGCCACCTAGCTGCCCCTAGAATTTTATTTATAATATCAAATATTCTAGTGTATTGTAAGCTCCTTGAGATAGGTACTGTCTTACTTCAGTATTTTTATTGTTAGTGTTTAATAACATAGTGAGGGAACACAGCAGGCCTTTAATAAATGTTTATTCATTAATGATTTGATTGGCCTAGGCAGATTCCCCAGACACCGATAGGAATTTCATTTTGTTTCTACAAATGTCTAATGAGTCTCTAGCCTACTATTCCAAAGTTCTTTGAAAAAATTAAAATACTGGACCTCATAAAAGATATTTTAGCTGGGTGACATCAAACTAAAATAGAAACAGGGGACATTAAACCATAGATATGGATCAACAAAGGATGAATATTGAATTAGAAAACCACATATTAACATTATCAGTATTTTATTTTATTTTTATTTATTTTCTTAAACATTTTACAGATATATTTTAATCTGGTCCATACTCTTAATTGGCCCACACTCTGAAGTATTGTTGGCTACATTTTTGACACCTCTGGTTTAGTGGTGACTTGGTGAAATTATGTTTAATGCTTTGAAAAAATACTAAATTTTATTGAACTTGATAAATGTAATATATGCTAATATAGTTGGTAGATTAGATAATAATATTAATATTTACATAGCTCTTTTAACATTATAGGGTCATGTATCATTTATATATTTGACTGTTTATCTCTCTCATATTTATTTGGTTATCCTTTATATATAAACATAAATAAATATGTATATAGTACCTTTTAATATTATGCATGTACATATACATACCTGTAAATATATATATATTACATATATTATGTACATATATAATACATCCACATATATAATTATGTACATATATAATATATACACATATTTATTCTCACAAAACTGTGAGGTAGGTATTTCTCCATATCTTAGTGTATCCATATTATAGATGAAGGAAAAAAGGGGTTCGCTGAATGACCCACGATTACCCATCTTCAAAGTATGGATGGATTTGAATCCAGAATTTCCTCATTCTAAGTCCAACACGCTGAAAATCACATAACACTGTCCAATGCTAAGAGATGGGTATATGCCAAAAATGTCCATTTTCATAATCCTGAATAATTCAGTATTTGTTTCTGGAACTGGTCATCTTTACTTGCTTAGAGAGATAAATGATTACAGTGTACATTCAGCATAATTATGTCCATATCCCAGCATCAGTTGTGTTATCAGTCTTTAATAAGTACTTGTGGATTAATGATTTTCTACTTCACAGTATATACACATGCTGTATTATCCAACTTTATTATCTAGCTCTATACAGACATTTAAAAACAAAAAGAAGACTGACAAAAGGATCTCCCTTTGGGATTCAGGAAGAAAATATCTTTCTTTCTTTCTTGTCTAAATATTCTTGTCTTCATCCAGGTATAGACCTTGATATTACTTTGTGAAGATCTCCTTGGCCAGAAAAAAGTTCAGGATATTCACATTGACATTTATGAGAAGGGAAAATGGGGAAGATAGCCCTAAAACATTAATGTACCACTGAATCACTATGAATGACTTTCATTCATTTTTTTTCTTTAAACTCTTAGAGTATTTGCTATCTGTTCCCTTTCTTATAGGATTTATTGATAATGTATTACGTAATAATCATAGCAACATTTCTCAATCAGAGAAAGCACATTGTAGGGGGGAAATACTGGTACAAGGATTCATGAAACTTGGGTTTTATTTCAGCTCTTCAAATTACTATCCAAGTAATACTGGATGATTTACTTAAACTTTCTGAGTCCTCTCAGTCAGCATCAGTTCATGTAATTCCTTCCAGGTTTCTGTGAAATCCTCCTGCTCATCGTTTATTACAGCATAATAGTATTCCATTTCATTCATATACCACAACTTGTTTAGCAATTCCCCAATTGATTGACATTCCCTTGATTTCCAATTTTTTTTCCACCACAAAGAGGGCTGCCATAAATATTTTTGTACATATGGGTCCTTTGCTCTCTTCTATGATCTCTTTGGGATATAGACCTAGAGGTGGTACTACTGGGTCAAAGGGTATGAACAGACCCATAGACCTTTGGGCATATTTCCAAATTGCTCTCCAGAATGGTTGGATCAATTCACAGCTCCACCAAAAATGGATAAGTGTTCCCATTTTCCCACAGCTTCTCCAACATTTATTATTTTCCCTTTTTGTGAAGACACTATTTTTAGTATCTTAACCTTTAAACTAATTGGTTTAAAATCTAACTACAATTGAACAGTTGCCATAAAGTTGATGGACATTAATTTAAGAAACAAGTGGAAAGGGGCATCAGTAATGATGGATAGAAAAACAAGTTTACACTAAAGTTGGTACATAAGAATATAATTCTAATGAATAAAACCATTAAAGAATATTCAGAGCACATAAGAACAAATTACATAATATCAGTATCTTAAGAAACTAGAAAATACTTAAATATATTGAATCACCATTTTTAGTCCATTATACTGATTACTATCTCAGTTAAATTGCTTATATCTAAGGGCTAGGGAAAAATCTCACTCACAAATACAATAGGAATAAAATAAAAACACCTCCAATTGCTAATTGGATCCCTTAATATGGGGTTCAAGTGATTTCTTCTTGCTAATTCTATGTTTTTATTATTATTTCTGTATTCTACATTCTAGTTAACTTAGCCAACTTGCTATTTCTAGGATAGGCTATTCCATTTGCTGGCTTCAAGCCCTCTAACAGTCTAATCACTGGAATGCTCCCTGTCAGTATTATTACATTGAGCAATGCCTAGATCCCTTCAGGGAGTTCAATTCAGGGCTTCAATTCAGGGTTTCCCATAGGAAGGAAGAAAAGAAAGAAGGAAGGAGCATTTGTTAAGCACCTATGCAAAATGCTTTACAATTATTATCTCATTTAATTTTCACTACAAACCTGTGAGGTAAATGCTTTTATTATTAACCCCATTTTCTCTTAGGTAAACTGAGGCAGACCGAGGTTAAGCGACTTGCCAAACACAGCTAGTAAGTATCAGAACCCAAATTTGAATTCAAATGTTTTTGTGTATCTGCCCAGTACTCTACTCACTATATCAACTACCTGCCTCCTGGCAGTTTTTCCAAACCCATTTCCCCTATTGTTTTGCATATCTTCCATCCCTAAATAATTTGTATGTTGTTTGCATCTGTTTAGGTCTTAATGTAAACTTTAGAACAGAGACTGTTCCTTTTGTTTTTGTGTCCCAAGCACCTCTCATGGTAACTGGAATATAGCAGGCACTCATTAAACACTTGTGTTATTTAAATGTTTTGGATGTTGATAACCAAAATATTTTTCCCAAACCAAAAATAGAAGTTTTATTGGAATTTGTACTTCATGCAACTTCAGTCATTTCCATTATTTGCTTATAGATCTGAATAGAAATGAAAAAATAAGTTTATTATCAGTCAGGGATGTGGGAGAATTTTCTTTCTTCTTTGCTGATTGATTCCATAACATGTAGGATAGAATAAAGATTTTTATATATGAAGTTCACAATTAGGGTTGTGAGCAACTAAAATTAGCCTCAGGGCCCTGAACAGGTCGCCCCTCCCCCAGCTTAACTACTCTACCCAAAACCTCCCCCACAGAGGCCTCAGGAACCGGAGCCCTTCTCAGTTTGGATACACATGTAAGCCTCTTGCAAATGAGCCACCTTCCTCTGTCCAGCCCCAGCTCCAGGTGTGCACAGCACAAAGGCTCAGTACCCCTGCCAGCCTTTGACACCTGCCCTGGGAGTGACCAGCAAATTAGGTTGGCATTTGCATAGGCACAGCATGGCCTGAGGGTCCCAGTGAGAAAGAAGGTTTATATTCAGGAGCAGAGGTAGTGAAGGGGGCGGGCAGTGAAAGGAGAGCAAGTAGAGAAGACATAGTAAGAGAAGAGACACTGAGAAAGGAGAGGAAGTACTGAGGACACTACGGATGGATGCTGAAAGTTAAAGTGGAGGAGAATGACTACTCAGGTATAACTGATTTTGAAATGCTTGAGTTCTAGTGGATGGGGGATGGGAATGGAGGATTAAGAGAAGTTGTAACACAATTTTTTAAAGAATTGATGTTAAAATTTGTTTTTACATATATTTCAGAAAATAAAATTCTACTCAATAAAAAAAGAAAAAAGTGGAGGAGAGCTAGTGAGAAGGTAGAGTGGGAAAAGAAGTGCAGGGGAGCAGAAGTGAAGGAGAAAAGGAGTGAAAGGAAGAGGACTGAGAAAGTTGGAGAGGACTGAAAGCGAACCAGTCCAAGCGTGGCATGGCTGCAGGCCACAGTGGCATCTTCCAGCACACCCTCAGGCGAGATGCAGCAAAGGCAGGCAAGAAAGTTTAAAAGGCAGCCAGGTCAGGTACATCTAGATGGTGCAGTGGATAGAGCACGAGCCCTGAAGTCAGGAGGACCTGAGTTCAAATGTGACTTCAGATACTTGACCCTTACTAGCTGAGTGATCTAGGGCAAGTCACTTAACCCTCATTGCCCAAACAAAAAAAAAAAAAAAAAAAGGCATTCAGGACATATTTTACTTTTGTTGCCTTTGTCCCTAAGTTTATTCTCAAAAATAAACCCTGACTCGAGTTCCGGGTCACTGAGTATTCAAAATGAGCAGGACTTGGTACCCACGAGCACTCCACGTGCCTCCCAGGGCCCAGGCACCATGGCTCCTCACAGGAGGAAGCACAAGGCGGGCGTGACTGCGGATGAGGAAGCCAAGAAGATGTAGAAGCTGGCCCAGGATGGCAGTGAGGGCTCAGGAGAGGCCTGCGTGGTCATTGAGCACTGCCAAAACTGACGTGTGTATGCATGTCACATGGAGGCTGTGGGCCAGGTGCTGAGCCTCGCCTCCCCAGGGCTGCCAATGCTGCTGAACTCCAGCAAGCCCTCCCGGAGCAGCTTCAAGATGCTGCTGCAGCAGCCCCAGCAGCTGAGTGGAGCTCTGGAGTGGGATCAAGAGGGGCCCCCCATGGAAACTGAAGTTCCCTGAGTCTGGGCAGGTGGTGGAGGAGCTTAAGAAGCAGTGGATCTGAGTGCCTGTGCAGGATGCACCATGATGAGCTGTACATCTCCAGGGATCCAGCGCATCCATGATGGAGCATGACCAAACCTCGCAGTCCTATCCCTGAAGCTGTAGCTTCTTCCTTAGGGTGGGGTGCGGGGTGGGCCTGGCCACATTGAGTTGTTAATAAAAGCCTTGGGTACCCCCCCAAAATAAATAAATAAACCATTTGCCATTAAATTGGAAGAGGCTGTTTGCTTATCAATTTGGGAAAAGCAGTGGGGAAATTTATAAATGGCCCATATTAAATTAAAAGCAGTCAAATAGCCAGCCAGGAGTTCACAGATTAGGGCCCAGTTAGTTAAATAATCTTTACATTGATTGGTAACCCAGATGGGATTTACAGCCTAGTTATAATTTTTCATATAGCTCACAGTTATAATTTACAGATTAGCAGTTATAATATTTTTTTACAGGGTATAATAACCAGACTCTGCTAACTCTGTGGTTTGAGGCAATTCAATTAGCTTCTTTGGATATCTGTTTTCTCACCTATAAAATGAAGGAGTTGGGGTATGTGACATCTTCTGTGCTGTTGAGCTCCAAGTCTAGGATCTTAACACCTGGATAGTTAATTATACCCTCATTTGTCACATCCAACATATCTAAAAGATAATACATTAGAGTTTCTTTTGATTTAATTAATTAATTTTCTGTAAAATGCAAAAATATACCTTTGGAAAATGTTAGTTTCTTCACCATTTAGCATCTATTAGTATCAGATAACTAACTAGAGGGCCAGAGGCAGTAGTGGGGTAGTAGAATTCAGTGACTGGAGTCTGTCCTCATACCAAGTAAGTTCTAGGAGTGGGCCAATACTGTGGGGGTTAGGTCCAGATGTGATGGAGTGGTCAAAAACAGTACATTCTAAGTACATAGAGGTCTTGAGAAAAGGGCAGGTTATATAAGTAGTAGCAAAAATGAACCATAAAAAGAAATAATAAATAAAGTTCAGAAGAATAATTGGAGTAATGCTCATTTTTGAATAGGCGCAAATGTGGTCCTTAATGGTTTATAAAACCAAAGGTCAGGTATGTTTTCCAATGCCATGCTATGCCCAGACAATTTGGAACACTTGAAATATAACTTTAAAGTAAAACTTCAGAAAGGGGAAATGCACCAAATTGAATCTCATTTCTCATAGCAATCCTTATAAACCACTAATATTGATGAGTGTTAATAGAGGCTTATACTTTAAGGGCACTCTGCAAAGTTAGAAAGATGGACTTTACTGTCAGTGCAACTGCATTAGAATCACTGGATGGAGCAGCATCATCTATCAGGTCTTGACATTTTTATAGATTTGTCTTTGCCCTTTCTGAACCAGTAGGACATCATGTCACAGGTGTTGATCAAATGAAAAACCAAGATATTTTACTCCTTCCTGTGCCTGAAAATTGAGGAAGGAGTACATTTTGTCTTTATTTATTTTCCCCGTCTAGGTTTGAGGAATTCAAAGAGTAGGCTCAGATTTTGCTTGAGCTATCATTAAAAAGTAACCTTTATCCAATGAGAAGAAAATATTTAAGTGGTTGCTTTGATGACTGCTATGAGTGTTATCTGATACCTCCTTCATGAAAGTGCCTTCATTTTGAAATCTCTCCATCACGGTAAATATGAATACTTTGTTTTCCCCTTTGATACCTTTTCCTCTCCATTCATTAGATGCAGGAAGCCATGCTTTTCTCAAAGATGACGTGTGCTGAAAGAAAATACATTGTCACTCTATACATGTAGGTGCTTCTTGTACTTTCACAACAGTCATCAAAACAACAAGCATGTTGTAATGATCCTTAAAATTGGAAATATTTCCTTTGCATATGTATGGCATTTCACCATCATTGCTGACAACACTGTAGTTGATAGTCACGATCCCCCAAACAAGGGCAATTAGAAGAATTTATTTATTCATGTCAAAAATGGAGGGAAAATGACCTGATAATAGGATTTTATGTATTTTACAAAAGTCCACTTACCAGGAGAGAGAAAAAGAGGGAGAAACTGTTTTAGGTAGAAAAGGCTATCTTAGCAATCCATCTCTATCTCTCCCAAACTAAAGTATATTTGTTGATAAATCAGTAACCTTTTGTGGTGTGCATTTTTATGTTGCCTTGTCACAGTGGACAGAGGAAGAATTAAATTAAAATATGTCAGCTAGAATGTTTCAGAGCCTGACGGATGATATTTACTCAATGCTGCTTACCTTTTTTTCCCACTGCCAGAAATGCCTATTGTTATAAGCATGATCTTCTAGCATAAGGCAAGATTCAAAAAAACTATTTTTTTTTTCTGAATTATTTCTTTTTGATTAGGTCAAATGGGGATACTGAGCTAAAGGAAAACAAAACAAAATACAAGTGTTACACCTCTTGGGTGATATGTAAATTGGAAATTAGCACACAGTATGTATAATTCACTAGGTTCTTATACTTTTTTTTCTAATGTGTATTGTGAGAGTTACTGAGAAAAAAAAAGAAAATAAGATAGGGGAAGGCTATCCTTATGACAGAGAGTGAATTTCATGCTCCTTATTTAATTTATTCATGTGATAACATGGTAGAATAGAGCTTATTGTATTATAAAACACAGAACCTCCCAAATCAAATCATTTCTCAAATTTATCACCTATATGACTTTCATTAAATCATGTACTTTTTCTGTGTGGTGTAGAAGATGTACATGTGAAATCACCTCTGTTATATGACTATGGTGAATACCATAAACCTTTCTTAACCTCAATTTTGTCATTGCTAAAATAGGGAGAATAATACCTGTAGTGACCACTTCAAGTGGTTATTATGGGGATCAAATGAGATTACAAAAAGTTCTGGAGGTCACGTTATAGTAAAAATATTGTTAAGCATTCAGAGAAGAAAAGTCAGGGTGGTAAAGAGCTTAGAGGTCACATAATATTCATTGTGGAAACTGAATATATTTTGGTTAGGAGACATATTTTGTGGTCTGTTGATATGTAACTCCACTCTACTTTATGCTCCAAGCAAACAGAGCTTCTGCAAGTTTCTTATACACACCACTCCTCCATCTCCAATCTCCATTTTTTTCCCGCAGGCTTATGTTCCCCTATCATCAATATTGGAATGCATGACTCTCCCAACTCTGCTTCCTTGACTACCTGATTTATTTTAAAATTAAAATTAAGGACTATCTTCTATGTAAATCCTTAACTAACTTCCTAGATGCTAAAGCCTCTAGTCACACTCCCAATTTTATTTTTCATGTATATTTTGTATATATTATATTCTTTCATGGTCTACTCCACAAAGGAAATTCAGCTCCTAAGTTTGAGACAGGGAGCCTGGAAGGATGGAAGTGGCCTTGGAAAAAATAGGGAAGTTTGGATGATCAAAAAGTTTGGAGGGAAAGATACTAAATTCTATTTTGTATACGTTGTTTGTAATGTCTTAGACACATCCAGCTAAAAGTATGCAACAGATAATTGTTGATGTAGGATTGGTGCTCTGGGAAAAGATTAGCTATGAATGCATAGAGATCTGGGGTATTCAAAATAATTAAGTTGATGGGAATAACAAAATACTTGTACTGGTAGTCACTAGTCAGGACTACTGTGAGCTAGGATCATATGGCCCAAGCAGTGCCTAGACATTATACAATGGTATAAATTCTTGGAGAATCTGTGTCACTGATCACTTAGATTTAACTAGTGTTTAGAATGCAGGAATAATTAGAGGTAAGAAATGTGATATATGAATTTCTAGAATCTAGATGATTTTCTTTAGAAGTAAAACTGTCAACTGTAATCAAGGCAAGTAAATTTTTTGGCTAGTCCTTTTTTGCTGGATTATTTATTTTTCATTTATTTAGATTTTTCCCAATTACATGTAAAAACAATTTAATATCCATATAAACATTGTGCTCCTAATTGTCTTCCTCCCTCCCCACAACCCCCTTAAGAACACAAGCAATTCAATATAAGTTCTACATGTGTAGTCATGCCAAAGCATTTTCATACTAGTCATGTTCTGAAAGAAAACAGACAATAAAGAAACCCAAAGAAAAATAAATAAAATAAATATGCTTCAATATGTATTCAGACACCATCAGGTCTTTCTCTGGAGATGGATCACATTTTTCATCATAAACCCTTCAGCATTGCCTTGGATCATTTTGTTGCTGGGAATAGCAAAGTCATTCACAGCAGATCATCTTACAATATTGCTGTTACTTTGTCTACAGTATGTTTCACTTTGTACCAGCTCACATAGTCTTTCCCAGGTTTTTCTGAGAGCATCCTTGCTCACCATTTTTTATAGCAAAATAGTGTTCCATCATAATCTAATCCCATAATTTGTTTAGCTATTCCCTAATTGATGGACATCTCCTCAATTTCAATTTTCTTTGTATCAGAAAAGGGCTGATATATATAATTTTTTTTTTTACATATAGGTCCTTTAACATTTTGGTTTTTATCTCTTTCTGGATGCTGACCTAGTAGTGGTATCACTAGATCAAAGAGGAAGCATGGTTATATAACCCTTTGGTCATAATTCCAAATTGCTCTACAGAATGTTTGAATCAGTTTACAACTCCATCAACAATACATTAATGTCTCATTTTCCCTGTATCACCTACAACATTTGTCATTTCCTCTGCTGTCCTAGTATTCAATCCAATAGCTATGCAATAGTACCCCAGAATGGTTTTGACTTGCATCTTTCTAATCAATAGTGAGTTAAAGTATTTTTTTTTTCAATATGGCTATATAGCTTTGATAAAGTAATCTGAAAACTCTTCATAACTTTTTATCAATTATCAATTGAGGAATGGCTCTTAATTTAATAAAATTGACTCATTACTCTATGTGCTTGAGAAATGAGACCTTTATCAGACAAACTTGCTTCAAAGAACTATTGTTTACTGTATTTACTTCTATTCCTTCCCCATGCCATTTCCTCTATTCTATGTGCCTCCTCAAAAATGTATTACTTCTAACTGCCCTCTCCCCAATCTGCCCTTCCTTCTATCACACTCCCCTTTAACCCCACTCCTTCTAGTTTTCTTCAGGGTAAGATAGATTACTATATCCAATTGAGTTTGTATGTTATTCCCTCTTTGAGTCAATTCTGATGAGAACAAGATTCACTCACTACCTAGCAGCTCTCGCATTTTCTCAACTGTATAAGCTTTCTTGCTTTTTTTTACGTGAGATACTTTATGACATTCTACTTTTCCCTTTCCCTTTCTCACAGTGCATTTCTTTCTCACCCCTTAATTCATTCTTTAAAGATATTATCCCTTCATATTCAAACTTACACCTGTGCCTTCTATCTAAGTATACTCCATCCAGATGCCCTACAAAGGAGAAAATTCTTATGGGTTACAAGTATCATCTTCCCATGTAGGAATGTAAACTTTTTAACCTTTAATAATATAACAACATTCACATATGTTATATTCATATTCATAACAATAATGTAACATGATTCATTTCACTCTCACCCCATTCCTCCACGCCTTTACCTTTTATGCTTTCTGAGTTTTTTTATTTGAAAGTCAAATTTATATTAAAACTCATTTTTTTATAAACAATGCCTGAAAATCCTCTCTTTCAATGAATGCTCATTATTTTCCCCTGAGGGGAGGGATTATACTCAGTTTTGTGGGGTAGGTGATTCTTGCTTGTAATCCCAGTTCCTTTGACATCTAGAATATCTTATTCTAAGTCTCCCAATCCTTTGATCTACAAGCTGCTAAATCTTGTGTTATCCTGACTATGGCTCCACAAGACAATTTGGAACACAAGGTTTTAAAATTGGTATCCTAGGAGATTTAAAAAAACACAACTTTAATTCAAAAATTGGGATTTTGCCCATCAATTGGAGTGTGGCTGAAAAATTGTGGGATGAGATTAAGATGGAACAATATTGTGATGTAAGAAATGATGAGCAGGGGGGAAGATAGGTAGTGCAGTGGATAAAACACCAGCCCTGGATTCAGGAGGACCTGAGTTCAAATCCAGCCTCAGACTCTTGACACTTATTAGCTGTGTAACCTTGGGCAAATAACTTAACCCTCATTACCCTGCCCCCTCTCCAAAAAAAAAAAAAAGCATGTAGAGGACCTGAGTTTATCTCCCAGGTTGGTTACTTACTAGCTGTGTGAGCAGAATACTATCAGAAGGACAAATGAAAAATGCAATCCATCTACAGAGAAAGAACTGATGGTATCTGAATACAGATTGAAGTATAATTTTTTATTAGTTCTTCTTTCTAAAGTTTTTTTGGTCTGTTTTCTTTTACAACCTGACTATCTTCCTCCCTCTCTCCCCCTTAAGAATTCAAGCAATTCGGGGGTAGCTAGGTGGCACAGTGAATAAAGCACTGGCCCTGGATTCAGGAGGACCTGAGTTCAAATCCGGCCTCAGACACTTAACACTTACTAGCTGTGTGACCCTGGGCAAATCACTTTACCCTCATTGCTCCACAAGAAAACAAAACAAAAAAAAGAGAAAGAACTCAAGCAATTCAATATAAGTTATACATGTGCAGTCATCCAAAACATTTCTACATTAATCAGGTTGTAACAAACAAGCAGACAGACATACAGATAGAGAGATAAATGAATAGATAAATGAATGTATAAACAGATGAAAAATAAATTACTTAAATAAATAAACAAACACATAATGAATAGATACAAAAAGTAAATAAATAGATGAATATATAGATACATAGATAGATAAATGAATAAATAAAGAGTAGATTACTTGCTGTCTCTAATTCTGCATTCACTCATATTCTGACTCTTGGCAGTATGATTTTTACATATCCTCACTACTCTACTGAAACTGCTCTCTCAAGGACATCAGTCTCTTCTCATCAAATCCACTGATTCTCCACTTTTATATTCCTCCTTGCTGCATCACTTAAAAAATTATGATTCTTTTTCTGGATGCTCTACCCTGCCTTTCAAGAAACCAGTCTCTTCTGACCTTCTTCTTATCTGACTGTTCCTTTTAGATTTTCTTAATTTATTCATTATTGTCCTTCTACCATGCAAGTATGTGCTTTTTCCAAGACTATGTCCAAGGTCTTCATCTTTCCTTTTATTTTCTTCCTTGTTAGTTTCATTTTTCTCGTTTCAGTTACCAGGTGTATATCCTATATTATTTAAATCCTTATATCCTGTTATAATCTCAATTCACAGCCAAGGCACCACATCTTCAATGTGGCTAAAAATATTAAGTAAGTACCTGGTAAATGCTTAGTTGTGAATTCATTGAGCCCCACCTAAAATAAGGGATTGTACATTTAAACATGGACAGGACAGCAGAGGCCATCTACTCCAGTTCTATTTTATGAAATATAAAGAAAAGGAGACTGAAATCCAGAGAGGTCAAATGATGTTCCAGTTCACATAAATAAAAAGACAAAATATGAACCCTGGTCTTCTAATGCCAACACAAAATCCAAGTTGCTAGTGTTTTCCTTTAGATATTATTCCCCATTAACTCTGGATTTCTAATCTGTGTGTGATTATCAGTTGAAGTAATTTTTGATATTGAATTTATGCATATTTGAAGGACTGTCAGAATAGATAGTAAGTTTATACCTTTTAACCCCAGCTGGGAGAACTAGGATCAATTGATAAAAATTAGAGGGATATAGAAGTATCTAACAATGCCTCATGATGTAATAAATGTCCTCTCATTAAAGCTATTCAATAATAAGCTGCATGGAACTACTCAGAAACATTATGGAAGGAATGCATCCTTCTAAAAATGAATTAGAGACATGTCTCTATCTACATACAAGGATAGAGATATATGCATGTGGGTCTACATATAGACATATATGCACATATTTGTAGGTATGTATAAGTATGTGTATATATACATATATGTATGCATATAGATATATCCTGTAATATACATGCGTATCCTATATCAGAGTACCAAAAAAAGTTATTTCCTCTTTAACTTTATAGCATACAAATGCTATATTTTGCTGCAGGTGAAATGACATTAAATTTAAGAAGTAAAAATCATTCAAACACATTCTGCAATTTTTGAGCATTCGGAATTCTCATTATGTTTATATGCTCTATTATGGTATCTCACAATGCCATCAAAAGCCCTTGAACAAGCTCATAAAAGTTAATTTCTCAACTCAGGGCTAGAAATTATTGATGCTCTCTCATGTGAAGGTCATGGGTCAATTTTGTATTGTAGATAAGTTGGAGGAAGGAATGAACTTCAAACCTTAATCATCAGGTAGATTATTATCCACATTTCATGACAAGGATATTTTGAGTTAGGGAAAATGAAAATAAAAATGAAAAAAGCTATTCCTACTCTCAATGCTAAATTGCTAGTCATTCTTAAGATAATATCTTATTCTTGGCAAGGAATATAAATTTAAACTAAATGCCATAGAAAAATAAACAAGAAACCTTTATACACATATAGTAACTAGTGAGTTAGTTCTACTTAACAATATTTGGATATTTAGGTAGAAATATATAAGTAATAGAAGAAGAAACAATCACTGTAGTACTATAGACACATCTTTGCAAAATGTGTGCATGATATCTCTTCCCATAACAACTCTTCCATTTTCTGTTCTTTTTTCTTTTTCTTTCTTTCTTTTTTACATCTCCCATTTTCTACTGAGTGGTAATAGAAGTATGACTTCTTGGTCCATGCACTTCTCACTTTTAAAGGCATGGTACTTCACTGAGTTATCTGTCAGAAGAGACAAACCGATTCTTGATTATTAATAAGTTCAGTGGTTCTATGGGTGAATGGTGAGTCACTTAATTCATCAAAGTGGTATAGTACTAAATGCAGGAATCATGAAGAGCTAATTTAAAATGAGATTACTGTCATGAGACCATAAAAATAAAGAAAAACAAAGCAAAGAAATAAAAACTATTGTTCCAGTATAGAAAGCCTGCTAAGTGAATATGAGAGTAGATTGGACATAAAGTGCTACTTTTTCATGTTCCTTTTCAAAGGAACATTAAATAATAATCCAATCCATGAAAACAGGTTGTTTTCCTCTAACTAGAAAATGGAATTTGGGGGAATGAAACAAAACAAAATCAATACTAGTATCTTAATAGTCAATGACAAAATCATTGACTATTAGTAATCTGTAACGACACTTTCAAACTGAATAAGGATTGCTGAATAAAGAAAGCTTGTCCCTTAAAAGAATATGTCTTTATTAAATGAAGAAAGAGAAACAGCACTCAAAGAATGGTAGATAGAATAGATTTAAGACTCAAAGATTTGAATTTTTTTTTGAATGACCTGTTCAGGTTCTTAAAACTTTTTTTTAGTTTTCTTGTTAGATATAGCTAAATATGAAAGAAACATTGTCCATAACCTATATTACTAGCTATATGTTATTCAATTCAGTTATATTTTCAAATGATACTGAATACAATATTATGTACAAAGTACTTTGCAAGTATGGCTTCTATATATGTATGAGTTGTTATTTTTTATTTTTTATTTTTTTGGTGAGGCAATTGGGGTTAAGTGACTTGCCCAGGGTCACACAGCTAGTGAGTGTCATGTGTCTGAGGCTGAATTTGAACTCAGGTCTCCTGAATAATAAAGCTGGTGCTTTATCCACTTTGCCACCTAGCTGCCCCATAAGTTGTTATTTTTAATGACTATTTAGGTACTAGTCAATGAAGTGAATAATTTATGATGATATCATTATTATTATCAGAAATACAATGTGCAATCCTGTTGGGTTTTCTAAACTGTTGGCACTTTACTTTTTTCTTCTCTGAAAGTGATTGTCTATCTTGCTTTTGTGATTTAGTAGAACAATAGTAAATTATATCTCATTATTTTTTCTCTCCAAGAAGATATAATGTTTTCTTATTTTGGAAAAAAAATTAAAAAAGAAAACACTAAAAATTAGAATCAATCTCTGCTGTTTCTACTCTTCTATACTTTCATAAGTGTTATCTTCTGGGGTTTCTTTCTTTCCCCCTCTTTTAATTCTTTTAGCTTGTTTATTAAATTTATACATGGGTTAAAGCAGTTAGGAGTAAATAAAGTTATATACAAAATTGGACCCAACTATCTTCCTGGATGTAGAGCAAATATTTTCCTAAGTTTTTAATTTCCTCTTTTTTTTAAATTTTTGCTTGTTAGTTTTATATAAAATATGGTGTGCCTTTTAATGCTTAAAGGACTGATCTTATTTGTCAATTGTATGCCACAATCATGGAAAGATCATTAATTTTGGCTTACTAATCATATTGACTAGTCATTTAAGTAACCTAGGATAATTCATTTGTTCTAGATGACTTGAACTCATCAAGGTTATCTTCTGTGCTCTTATTTTCTCTTTCTTTTCTTGCACATCAAGTGCTGGTTAATGATTTTCACTCTGTCTTTATTAGTCAAGATAAAAATTGAGCCACACTGCCTTCTCTTCCTCCAGCGTTATTATTATCACATCAACTATAATCAGTACTTTTATTCCTTATTTCATCCTCCCTTTTTCTCCCATATGACACACACACAGCCAGAAACAGGAAAAAGAAAACCTTCACGTAGTAGAACAATGACTCCTAGACATCTGTGGGTATATAGGATTTCATATACCTATTCTAGAAATATTTTTAACTGACTAGGGATAATTTGGGGGGCCTAATCTGACTGGGGTACTTAATCTGGGACTGTTGACTAACTGGCTATCTGACTGCTATTAACTTAATATGGGCCATTTAAAAATTTCTCTATACTGCTCCCAAATTGAGAAGCAAATGATTAAGAAGCCTCTTCCATTTTAACAGCAGAGGGTTTATTTATTATATACAATTTACAATTAAGAATACAGGGAAATAAAATGTACAACCTGACTGTATTCCGGTGTGTCTCTTTCCACATGCTGGGACTGGAACATTTTTAATACAATAAAGGCTGTTGCCACCTCTTGCCTTAGGGTATGTTCCACTTTCACTGCTCAGCTCCTTTCTTCTAACTCCAAGCCCTTTTCACTTTGTTGATCCCCCTGCATCTAACTTTTCCTCTCTGTAATGCCACCACTGAACCCCTGTGTTTCTCTCTCACCGACATTTCCTTCCATTCTCCTACTGCTCCAGTATCCTTCTCTGTTCTGTTTGTGTTGTCAGCCCCTCTTCGCTGTGTAACTCCCATATATATATATACATTCATACATATATATACATACATACGCATATATATATATATATATATACATATACACACACACACATATATACATATATACATATACATATACACACACACACATACATATATATATTCCTACTCCTCACTTAAACCTCAGGGCTTTTTTTAGCCCACACACACACTAAGCTAATCCACCGGCCGTGGCAGGGGGAGGGGGGGAATGATCGAGTGTCTCCTGTGTACCATACCCAGGGCTCCAGGGCCCGTGCCCTCTGCTGCGTGCCTGGGACCTCGGCATGGGCTATGCCAGAGCCTGGCCTGGAAAAGCCCGGCATTTCTGGGGTAGATTCTCTCAGGGCAGAGGGAACTGGGAATTTCCCCTCCAGTTGTTTGACCTGGCATCTCAGCCCACAGGGCTTTTTGGCTCAGCTGAAGCAGAAGAAAAACCTGAGGGCCTAAGGCTTTCTAATCTCAGCCAAAGGTAGGGTCCCCAAATCAAAATAAATTTCCTCACTATCTATATCTATCTATACCAGTATCAATATATGATCTATATGTATATAAGTGTGTGTGTATATACATATACATATATACATATATATAAAATACCTTAATGAAGATAATGACTACATAAAATGTTGGTAAATCACTACAATAGCAGTTTAATTTAGGGGTGATCTTCACCTGTAATTTCATTAAAATAGAGAGCTCCAATATAAAAACTTACTCCAAAATGCACACCAGCCACTAATCTATACCTTCCAGCCATACAAATTTGCCTTGAGCACTGGACATATAATCTATATGTGGTAGAATCAAGACCTTAACTCAGGTCTTTCATACTGCAAGTGCATCCTTTAATCTGCTTAGTCATTTTGTTTCTCAGCTAGCATCCATAGGACACACAATTACAAAATATCCCATTATATATTTTACTGTCTTACTGCAAAATTCTCATATCCACAATATGAATGGCAAAATAGTACCAGAATCTTCTTCAACATCATCCAAACTGAGTAGGAAGCAATTATCAAGCAGAATGTATGTTAAAATACTCATGGTTTCAGCAAATTGTTGAAAGATACATTATTAATTGGTATGTTAGTCCAAATAAGATTTTCTGATTCTCAAAGTGACATTTCCATTAGACTGCTTCCCTGGATATTAATGGATATGTGTGTGTTTTTGTGTAAATGCATTAATTAATATGTTTATATGTAATGAATACATATTTTGTGTATAAATATATATATGCATATTTATATACACAATATACACACATGTGTATATATGAATACTTGTGTGTGTATATATATACACACACAGGTGTGTGTACACATGCATTTATATGTGTACATGTAAATTTGTGTATGTGTTATGTGTTTCTATATATATAGATATATATATGCATAAACCCATACCCATACATAAACATATATGGAAACATTCGTTTTAAAGAATCCAGAAATTTAGACTCAGTAAAATATCATTATCTGCCAAAGTTACTCATTAGCCAATGACAAAACTGCTATTTGGACCTTGAACCCCAATTTCAAGATTTTATTATAACAAAACCAGCTAAAATATTTCAAATAAGGCATCAATAATTATTATTAGTTGATTATTATACCTCAGCATGAACATTATAATAAGGAAAATCAGGAAAAGTCAGCATTATATCTTCTGGTCTTTAAGGAGGAGCTCCTTAAAGGAGCCAAGAACTTTTAAAAGTTCTTGAATGGAGAAAAATTCAGTTAAAAACAATTTTTAGAAAAGACAATTTGATTTATTTGACATTTCCAGTACATTTTATTTTCACCAAGGGAACTGCAATAGATTGAAGTCCAAAACCACAATTCCAAATTAAAACATTATTTGTGAACCTATACAAAATATTTTAAAGTGCAATGCCACATTAATATTTAATCCTGTCAGTAAAGATTTATTATAGAAAATGAAATTTTTGCTGGGATTCCAAGACAATCAGAATCCAGAAAGTGGTAATGAGTAGGATGGGTACTGTGGTAATGGATGAAAGGCAGTGAAAATGCACAGATTCTGGAGAATCTAGAGATTCTGGAGTGTAGTTTTTTTTAAGACAGCTAGGAGGCCAGTGTCACTGGATCTTCAAATATAGAGTGGAAGAAAGAGAAAAGTATTAGCTTGAGTATATTTCTTCAAGAGAAAACCTTTTTCATATGCTCTCTGTGTGGCTTTTAGATACTATATACATATAACATGCATATATACAGTGTGTGTGTATATAAAAACACACATATATGCCTGTACATTTCTATATGTCTATATGCAGATGCACATGTTATCTATATACATACACACTAATATACACTTACATATACAAATAAACATATGTATACATACATATCCTCTTTAAGAGCAGGGATATTTTTTTTGCCTTCCTTTGTATTCCCAGTATTTAGAACAATGCTTGTTGGAAAGTTTTACTTAATGCATGTTGATTGCCTAACTGATTGAAATTCACCTTTCACTTCCCCCTCCAGAGACAAAATCCTTTAGAGTAGCTGGTCCATGACTTCAAGAATTTCTCCAGTCCTGCCATAACAAAGAAATGGCTATACCAACATCCTCACCTCCCTCTTCATACACACTTGAAGGGTCCTCCCTATTTTGGATTAGCAACAGTCTATGTTGCAACTCAGGATTAGGAAATTCAGGAAGTATATCAGCCTTTTGACAAGATTTAATCCCAATAGGCATATTTCTTATAATTCATTTGGCCACTTCTCCAATTTTCAGAAAAAATTTTTAGCAAAATAATAAAGTGAAGTTTGAACAAATAGAGATAAAAAAGAACTACAAATATTATTCAACAAAGTAGGTGTTTTAAACATGAACCCATTAAATTAGATGCATTAAACCATATAGAACTTTTAGAAAGTATTGGACAAAATAATATGAGCGGTTGTTTAAAATAAATCCATTTCTATTAAAAAAAAAGTACATGAAAACAGAAAGTGGGAAGGTAGAAGAAAAATAGGGAAGAGACAGCATTCCAGCCAATATCTCCCAACATTATTATCCAAAAACTTTAAAATTGAATTCTAGAGTGGTATAGCTAACAAAAGGTTGATGGGAGACATGTTTTTGGCCCAAGACAACTTAGGAGGATGGAAAGAAAGTTCTGTGACACTAGTGTAGTGTGAGGACTGGAGCACAAACAGTAACAACACTAGCTTTGGACATTGAAGACAGCTGAAGTAGATGCATGTTTAGGAGCTCCAATGTAACTTGATTGGAATACTGGTCAGAAAGAGATTATAAAGGGACTCTGTGCCAATACTGAGCATAGATTTTGACAGTGTTTAACAACTCCATTGCCTAATAACAAGTACCAGGCCACAGTTTCTGGGCAGAGAAGAGTGCTTGTGCTTTCAAGGAATGAGAGGCCCAGGTGAGAGTGCCAGGGTGAAGAAGAACATTAATAATTTTGGCTACAATAAGCACAGGCTGTTCTTCAGTAAGAACCAGAGAACAAACCAGGAGAGGAATGAAAGCACCTCTCCCTGGATTATACCACTTTCGGAGCACTGAAAACTTACAACTATCCAGAACTTACTGTGAACACAGTGTGAAAAACACTAAAGCTTAAGGTAGTGACTCAACCCCAAAACCCAGATAAAAAACATTCAACTCTAATGTAACATTTAAAGTCAAGAAATGGAATGGAAAATAAGAAAATAACAAGAAAGAACCTGACCATAAAAAGTTACTATGGTGATAGATAAGATCAAAGCATAAATTCTGAAGGAAACCATATAGAAATTGCAATAAGCAAAGCCAAAAATAAAAATGCATATTCAACAGAAGCCCAACAATAATACTTGTAAGAACTAAACAAAAGGCAAATATGATTTTAAGAATCAAATGAGTGTTTGAAGAAAAAAATGGAAAAATGAGAGTAATGCAAGAAAAATAGGAAAAAAACCACAACAGTTTGTTTTAAAAAACACAAAAATCCATAAAAAAATTAACACTTTTAAAATTGCCCAAATGATAAAATCAGTAAAATATGTCAGTGAAGGAAATAACTCCTTAACAACAAATTTTGCCAAATGGAAAAAGTGAGAGAAAATTTCACTAATGAAAAAAATAAAACTCTAAAAACATAATGGGCCAAATGGTAGAAGAGTAATAAAAACTCACTGAAAAAAAAAGATACATGAAAAATTAGAATTGGGCAAGCAGAATATAAGAATATAAGAATTGGGCAAGCAGAATATAAGAGTATAAGAACTGGGCAAGCAGAATATAAAATCTCCCTCAGACATCAAGAAACAACAAAACAGAAACAAAAGAAAATTTTAAAAATAGGAGAAAAAATTGTAATATTTCATTGGAATATACCTGACCTGGAAAATAGGTCATGGAGAAAGTTTAAAAATAATTAGGTCACCTTTAAGCCATAATAAAAAAGTATCCAGAACTAATATTATAAGATATTATAAAGGAAAACTTTCTTGAATTTCATAACCAGAGGGCAAAATAGAAAATGAAAACAATCCCTCAATTACCTTCTGAAAGTGTTCCAAAAATGAAAACTTATCAATAGGGAGAAAATATCTATCTATCTATCTATCTATCTATCTATCTATCTATCTATCTATCTATCTATCTATCTATCATCTATTCTCTCTATAAACACTCAGTTGGTTATATACATATTTCCTTCTCAACAGAGAAGTGTATAGGAAAAAAAAGGGAGAGTAATAATTGGGATGGTAGACTAGGGGATGCAGTATTTATAAGCAAAATGGAGTATTTAAGAGGGAGGAGGAGGAGGGGGAGGAGGAGGACCTGAAGATGGGAGAGAGAGTGAGAGAGATAGAGAATAAGGAGCCATGTGAATGTGATGAACTCACTCATAAAATAGAAAATATAGAACAGATTCAAAATTAGAATTGAACAATATGATCTTTCTAATAAAAACATTTAAAGAGAGAGGTAAAATAAGGGGCTGGAGTAGAATGGATTATGCTTCGTCCAAAGTTTTAAAAAAAGGCAGGTAGAAAAAATGATCACAGACAAAGCAAAAGCAAATATAGACATCATTCAAAGGCAATGACAGAGCTTATACCTAGTGCTGGGATGTGCTCTGGGTTTTGAAGTACTTACACAGAGGATATGTATGTATGTATGTATGTATGTATGTATGTATGTATGTGTATATATATGTGTATGTGTACATATGTATATATATATATATTTCAGTAAGTTTTTTTCACTTATTTAATTAGCTGCTATTCCATTCTGTACATATATATTTCAAGTTAATTTTGATGCTTTTAAGCATAATTATATTTTCCTATTTCACTCTCTGATGTCTATTTGCTTTACTGTCACTGTATCTGAAACCATGAGTGCAGCCACTAGTTATTTTATCCTCCTTATACAATGGTTGATAACCATTTTTAAAGGGTCACGGTGGGAATATTTTAATTTTTGCAGGCCAAAGGCAAAAATAGAAGGTTTTATGTAATTGCTTATATACAAACCGAGAAAGCAAATTTGCACAAAATTTAATAATAATAATAATATATATTATGTATAAAAATGAGAATAGAATGCTTTTATAAGCAGTTACCATTTTATTTAATTGGGCTCAAAGTTGATGCTCTCTATTATCAAAATCAATTACAAATGTCTTTTTATTGATCTATAATGCGACTTTATGTATTTCAAATCTGATGTCTTTTCACAGATAGATATTGCCAAAAAACTGATATCAGTTCACAAACATATATCCTTATAATAAACCAAAAGTTTAATAATCTTAAACAAGTTTTCTTTCTATGACAACATTATTTTGGCTGTTAAAATCAAACATAATTTAATTAACTCACCATAAGTATGGCTTTCCTAACTTGCCTAGCACTTTAGCCATTCATAAACTTTAGTGGCAGATTGATTTTCAGTTTTTAATTTCTGCCAACAAATTCTGCTCTGATGATATATTCCCTTTTGTTTGTTTTTTACCATTCTTTTCCTGTAGGTTGGGGCTATTTCAATGAATTCTTCATTTGAAAATATTGGCATATATTGAATTCTTTTAGCAGACCTAACAATATTTTGCCATCAAATTTGAGAAAAATAATCTAAACTCTACTGTGCTTTAAAAGTACAATTAAAGTTCACTTTTCCTTTTTCTTGTTTTTACATGAATATCCATTTGCAATTAAATAAATTAAATGTCATGGTACAATGATACATAAGCATTTGAAATGTTGTTGAATTATAACTGCACGGCTGTGATTTCTAATGTGTTGAGCAGCAATGTAAACTATGAAAGCACTATAAAAGGTCTCAGTTGCAACTACTGAACACTCCTTTGTAGTAGGAAAACAGTCATAGATGAGAGATGAATGAGTGTGCCTGCATATTTATGAACACTAAAATTTTAATTTCATAAAATTTCATTTGTCCTGAAATATTATTATTCTTTTGATTTTTCAACCATTTAAAGTGTAAAAGATATTATATCACAGACAGTACAAAAATATACAGTATGTTCAATATGTCTTAAGGGTCTGTTTACTTATCCCTTCCATAAATAATAATATATTTTCTCTATGCTCCTTGTTTACTGAAGAATCCACCTTTGTGTTTTACATAGGCCTCAGTACTCTCATTGCATTAAAATAGATATAATACACTTAGGGCGTCCTTTAGATTCTTCAAGTTGATTTAACTCATATATAAAAGAGGCTAACTCCTTCAAAAAGCTTTTGAGGATTAAATGAGATATATATGTTAAGCATGATACAAATCATAAAGTGATATTTACTGTCAACATCATCATCATCTCATCTCCCACTTCCTCCTTCTACTCCTCTTCCTTCTTTTTCTATGCAGAAAATTGTTGACTTTTGCTTTTATTTATTTTTATTTATTTAGAATTTAATTTTCCTCACATGGAAAAACAATATTAATGTCCATTTTTAAAATTGAGTCCTGCAAATACTCTTCCTCCCTCCCTCCTCATCCTGTCCCTTAAGAATTCAAGGAAATCAGTATGTTATACATGTATAGTCATGCAAAACATTTCTACATTAGTCAGGTTGTGAAAGGAAACAGACCAAAATAAAAACCCTGAAGAAAAATAAACTATATATGTAGTTTTTATTTTGGTTGATTTCGTTTCACAACCTGACTAATATAGAAATGTATAAAATGTATAAAAAAAGTGTCTTCAGACACTTGACACTTACTAGCTATGTAACCCTTGGCGAGTCACTTAACCCTCATTGCCTGGCAGAGAGAGAGAGAGAGAGAGAGAGAGAGAGAGAGAGAGAGAGAGAGAGAGAGAGAGAGAGAGAGAGAGAGAGAGAGAGAGAGAGTTTATTTCACTTTGCATTGGCTCATGTAAAGACTTTCAAGGTTTTTCTAAGAGCATCAAAAAAATTGTCATGGAAAATTGCCCTGATATTCCAAAACCAGAAACTAAAATTGAAATAGAATGAATCCACCAATCACCTCATGAAAATTGAGGGGATGCTCATCAATTGGGGAATATATGAACAAATTGAGGGATGATAATGGGATGGAACAGCATTGTGCTAGAGAGCATGACCTAGTGATACCACTATTATGTCACTATCCAAAAAGAGATAAAAACCACAAAAAGTTAAAGCTATCTAGTTCCATTTGAAACAATTCTCTAAATCATTATTGATCAGAGAAATGCAAATTAAAATTACTCTGAGATAGCACCTCACAGCTTTCAGATTGGCTAATATGACAAAAAAGGAAAATAATAAATGTTGGAGAAATTGTGGAAAAATCAGAACACTAAGACATTGCTGGTGGAATTGTGAGTGCATTTAACCCTTCCAAAGAGCAGTTTGGAACTATTCCCAAAATGCTATGGGACTACTCATACCCTTTGACCCAGTGGTACAACTGCTACGTCTGTATCACAAAGAGACCATAGAGAAGGGAAAAGGATCCACATGTACAAAATTATTTATAGCTGCTTTTTGTGGTGGCAAAGAAATGGAAATTGAGGGAATGCCCATCAATCGGGGAATGGCTAAACAATTTGTGGTATATGAATGTAATGGAATACTGCTGTGGTGTAAGAAACAATCTGCAGGAGTAGTTCAGAGAAACATGGAAGGACTTACATGAACTGATGCCGACTGAGAAGAGCAGAAACAGGAGAACATTGTACACAGTAAGAACAATATTGTGTGATGAATGATGGAGATAAACTTGGCTCTTCTCAGCAGTGCAATGATCCAGAACAGTTTCAAAGAACTCAGGATAGATAATGTTCTCAAGAATCAGAAAAAGAAAGTGTGAATTATGAATTCAGATTTAACCATACAGTTCCTACGTTTGGACTATTTTTTTCCTTCTTTTTTTTTTTTGATTTTCCCTTTGTGCTCTGATTCTTATTTCACAAGAAGACAAATGTAGAAATATGTTTAATATGGTTGTACATATACAAATTATATCAGACTCCTTTCCATCTTGGGGAAGAGGGAGGGAATGGAGGGTTGGAGAAAATAATTTTGACCGAAAACCCCTGTGAAAATAAATGTTGAAAACTATTATTTAACTAGAAAATCATAAAATATTTTTTATAAAATGAAATAATCTTCAGGCAAATTTCAGAAAAACCTTTAAATAATTACATGAACTGAAGTGAAGTGAGCAGAACAAGGAGAACAATGTACACAGTAATTGCAACATTATGTCATGACCAACATTGATAGATTTAACTCTTCTCAACAATATTAATGCCCAAGTCAATTCCAAAAGGCTCATAATGTAAAATGCTCTCCACATCCAGAGAAAGAACAATGGAGTCTGAATTCAGATTAAAGCATATTATTGTCACTTTTGGTTGCTTGCTGTGCTTGTTTTTTATTTGTTTTTTCTTTCTTGTTCTTTTAGTTGTTCTGATCATTCACTCCTAACATAACTAATGTGTAAATATGTTCAACATGGTTATAATGTATAACATATCAGATTGCTTGCTGTCTTGGTGAGGGGGATGGAAGAGAGAAAAAAGATTAGAACTCAAAATCTTATAAAAATGAATGTTGAAAACTATACTTACATGTAATTGCAAAAAATAGAAATAGATAAGTGGAAGCCAATGACTGTGAGACATCAAGAAAAAAAATTTAAATAGTTAAAAGAATGAAAAAATGAATAAAATATGTTCAAGTTATCTCATACCATACTGTTTCCTCTAACAGATTGGAGGAGTTGCTAATTTTTCACTTAATTTCTGTGACTTCCTGTGTCCTCCTTCTGCCTACAAGCATGCAAATGTCTCTACCACCCAATACAAACAAACACTTGATTCTGCCATCACCACTATTATTATATAATGCCTGCTTTTTTATCTAAAATACTTAAAGAGACTATATACAAAGGTGCTTATTGGTCACTCATTCAGTTCATGTAAGTCCTCCCAGGTTTCTCTGAACTCCCTCTGCTTTTCACATTGATTTTTTTAAAACTTTGTGTTCTAAATTTTCTTCTTCCCTCCCTCCTCATCCCTCCCTATGAAATGCAGCAATCCAATTTAAGTCATAGATGTGCAGCTATGCAAAATATCTTCACATTAGTCAGGTTGTGAAAGAAAATAGACAAAATTCTTCTAGAAAGAGGAGCTAACAAATAAAATTATACTTGAATCTGTATTCAGATACCACAAGGTTTTTTTTTTTCTGTTGATGGGTTGCATTTTTCATATATCTTTCTGAAATCATCCTACTCATCATTTCTTTCACAGTTACTATTGCTAATTGTATTACCCTCCATCTTATTCCTTCCTCTTGATATTCACTCTATTTTCTATCTTCCTTCACCTTATACCTCCATGAAAGTGTTTTTTTTTTTTTGCTTTTTACTGCCCCCTCCCCTAATCTGTGATTCTTTCATTTACTCTCCCCCTACCCCTATCTAGTTCCCCTCCCATTTTCCCTCATGGCACAATATATGACTAAACCCACTTGAGTGTGTATGTTATTCCCTCTTTGAGCCAATTTTGATGAGAGTAAGGTTCATTCACTCCCCCACTCCTTCCCAAACTTCCTCTTTACTCCATAAGATTTTTCTTTCTTTTATGTGAGATATTTTTCCCTAGTCCACTTCTCCCTTTCTCTTTCTTCCAGTGCATTCCTCTTAACCCTTAACTTTATTTTGAAGATGTCATCATGGGTCAGCTAGGTAACACAGTGGAAAAATCACTAGGCCTGGATCCAGGAGGCCCTGAGCCCATATCTGGCCCCAAACATAAGCCACACCACCCTGCGTGTCCCACCAAAAAACAAGGATAAATTAAAAATTGATGCTTTACAAATATCATACCTTCATATTCAATTCATACCTCTGCCCTTTGTCTAAGTGTATTCCTTTCAGCTGCCCTAATACTGAGAAAGATCTTATGAGTTAGAAATATTATTTTCCCATGTAGGAATGTAAACAGTTTAAACCTTTAATATCCCCTCATTATTTTTTTTCCTTTTCACCTTTTTATACATCTCTAGGTTGTTATATTTGAAAGTTAAATTTTCTATTCAGTTCAGGTCTTTTCTTCACAAATGCCTGAAAGTCCTCTTTTTCATTGAAGTCCCATTTTCCCCCTGAAAGATTATATGCAGTTTTGCTGGGTAAGTGATTTTAGGTTTTAGTCCCAGTTCCTTTGCCCTCCACAATATCATATTCCATGCCCTCTGGTCCTTTAATGTAGATGCTCTTAGATTTTGTGTCTTGTGTTTTCCTTACTATAGCTCCATAGTATTTGAATTCCCTTTTTCTAGCTGCCTGCAATATTTTTTCCTTGACCTGGGATCTCTGGAATTTGGCTATAATATTTCTGGAAGTTTTTCTTTTGGGATCTCTTTCAGGAAGTGACCAGTGGATTCTTTCATTTTCTATTTTACCTTTTGCTTCTAGAATATAAGGGCAATTTTCACTGATAATTTCTTGGAAGATGATATTTAAACTTTTATTTTGTTCAGGGTTTTCAGGTAGTCCAATGATTTTCAAATTATCTCTCCTGGATCTATTTCCTAGGTCAACTCTTTTTCCAAGGAGATATTTCACATTGCCCTCTATTTTTTTTATTCAATTGGATTTGCTTTACTGTGTCTTGGTTTCTCATAAATTCACTAGCTTTCATTTGTTCAATCCTAATTGTTAGGCAATTATTTTCTTCAGAGAACTTTTGTATCTCCTTTTCCATTTGAATTTTCAAGCTGTTAAGTTTTTTCTCATGACTCTCCTGCATTGGTCTCATTTATCTTTTAATTCATTCCTCCATCTCTCTAAATCTTCCTTTTATCTCTCTTACTTTCTTTTCAAAGTCCCTTTTGAGAGCTTCCATGGTCTTAGACCATTCATATTTTTCTTGGAAGCTTTGGATGTTGGAGCTTTGACTTTGTTATTATCTTCTTTTGTGAGTGTATTCTGGTCTATCTTACCCCCAAAAAAGGTTTTGTCCCCACCCTTCCCCTGCTCTTTTCTTTGCCTATTCATCACAACCTGATTGAAATCTGATTCTCTATGGTTGGAAGCTTGGAATCCCTGCACCCATCCCCTGCTGGGCCACAATCACTCGAATTGGCCCCCTGGTTCAGAAGCAGGCCCTTCACACCAAATCCAGCAGAGACTGCAGCCACTTCACCCCAGCCAATCATAGAGCCCCCTCAGAGGTCCACAAGCTAAGCCTCAGAAGAAGCTGTTGGCACCAAAGGCTACAAGATGCTGGATGTGCATTCTATTCTTGGCTAGTTCTGGGCCACACACTGAGCTGCTCTCTCAGCCAGATCATCAGGTGATCCCAATTGCTTTCTTTGGCTGGAAAATAGTCTCACACTCTTCTTATGAGAGTTAGGCTGGCTGCTGTGGGTTTTTTTTTTTTTGGCATTATTTGGGAGTAAGTGTACAGGTTTATTGTGAGCTTGTCGGAGTCACAGTCTTTCCTCTGCCATCTTGGATCCACCTTGTTAGGTCCTTTTAAGTAACTATGTTCCTGGATCTTATTGTGAAAGCAAAAGGCATTTCACTGCATATCAAAATGTTATCTCAACAAATTTTGCCTCAAATACTAAAGTTTTACAAGTGGAATCTCTTTTGTTTTTCTTGTATGGTCATGGCCTTATCATAAAATTACCTGTTTAGAAAGCATTACCTGCTAAATAAGTAGAAAAATGGACAGAAGTGACTTTTTATCTTTATGTTTTTAATAAACAGTTGCCAAATCACAATATTCAAGAACAATTTTCAATTCGATATATATGCATTCTTTTTCTCTTTTTTTATCCTTGTTCATCTGTGGAACTTCAATACCAAGTCAAAATACTTCTTGGATTTTTAATCCTATTTTATCTCCTTGTTAAGACTCTCCCCCTAACCTATGCAATCAACTAATCTCTTTTGTGGAATCATCAGCCTTGTCCCAATCCCTAAATTTGAGTGAATATTGAAGGTAGGGCAGCTTTTCTTCTGACTTATATTTTTTGTTGTTGTTGATCTCAGAAGCCCCAAAGCCTCAAGTATATTTCATATGCAGATGGATCTCCGATTTCCATATTAAACCTTGACCTCTCTCTTCACCTCTAATCCAATGTCACTCTTTGATGAAATCTGGATCTGGGTGCCATAGTGGCATCACAAATACAAATGTGTCTAGAATCTTTCTGCCTTAAATGTGTCCTCCCTTGTAAACTTCCTTTTAATTTAATTTAAAAACACCTTCATCTTTTTAGTCACTCAGGTCCACAACCACAGAATCATCCTTTATTCTTCATTCTCCCACACCAACATATTTTCCAACCTATATATTGCAACCAACCTATATTTTCCATCAATTACATAACTTGAATGTGTCCCCTTCTTTCTTTTTACTCTCATATAACCATTATAATGGAGGTGGGGGTTTACCTTTTACCTCAACAGTATAGTGCTAATTACTCTAGGCAGGGGCTATTTTCATTTTATATTTTTATGTCCAAAATCTAATACAGTGCCTGGTACATTATAGATAGTTAATAAATGTCTGTTGAATTAAAACAAATTGTGATAACCTGATAATTGGCTTCCCTATTTCCACCTTAAACTGGATTAAAATATTTATGGCCAATTATCATTTGTTAATAACTTGTCAGCATAACAGTAATTCTTTTCTTTTGTCTCAAAATTTTCACACCATCACCCACATTCCCTTCACTTTGTTTTTACCTCCTGTTTCACTAATTTGTTCCACCCACCAGTATCTTCTCTCAATTTGTTCACCCTTTGCTTATTCCTTTTATCTTTCCTAAATTGCCTGTCTTGCGTGATAAAGCAAAAACAGATTTGTAGACCACTAGTTTAAGCAATGGACAGCTAGATTGCACAATGGATAGAGAACCAGCCCTGGAGCCAAGAAGACTTGAATTCAAGTCCTGCCTCAGACACTAGCTCTGCACCCTTGGTTACATCATTTACCACTTTTTGCTTCAATTACCTTATCTGTGAAATGAGCTAGAGAAGGAAATAGCACCCATAGGTCTGACAAGAAAATGCCAAATGGGGTCATGAAGACTGAACAACTGAACAACAACAAAATATGGGATCAATTTAACTTCACAAGTATCACTTAGACTTGGTAGGATTAATTTCATAAGGATGAGTAAAAGGGGTGATGTTTGTTATATTATTAGAGAATACTCATATGAGGAATCCAGGAACCCAAGAATGATAAAATACTTGAATTAGCTAAATGGAAGAAGAAAGAGAATTTATTTTCTTATTGAAACATACCATGGACCACTGAACTTAAAGATGAAATAGTTGTGTAATTTGAATTTGTACTATTCAAAGTTATAATTATATGAACTATGATAATTAGTTCTAACTTACTGGAAAATTCAGTGTAAATTTGAATAATGCCACCTCTTCCTGGGAGAAAGAAAGGAAGGAAGGAAGGAAGGAAGGAAGGAAGGAAGGAAGGAAGGAAGGAAGGAAGGAAGGAAGGAAGGAAGGAAGGAAGGAAGAAAGGAAGGAAGGAAGGAAGGAAGGAAGGAAGGAAGGAAGGAAGGAAAAAAAGAGAGGAGGGGATGGTGACTCTTTTGTGGTTGAGATACAGGAGACACTGGAAGATGTGACTCTGAGGCAATAAGAAGACAAAAAAAAAACTCAACCCTTAGTTTGCTTTTCTTTTTTCTAAAGAGAATGAAATTTGTACATTAAATGACAGAACAAAAATAAATAAAAAAATATATCCAAGATATATAAGGGAGAGCACCAAATACTGTGTATATATTCAGGTCAAGAAGAATGAGAAACATGATTCCTGATCTATGGTCAATGATTTTTGAAAGATTATACTAAAACAACAACAATGATGATGACAACAATGAGAACAATAACTATGAATACACAGTAAATATTTAAGCAGTTCCTATTTGCCAGGTACTCCATTAAATTCCTTACAAATGTTACTTAATTTGATACAACAATTAAGAGGTGTTATCATTATTCCAAATTTATAGCTGAGGAACCTGAGGCAAGCACAGGCTAAGTGATTTGCTCGAGTTTACATAGCAAATAATTGTCTGAAGCAACATTTGAATTTAGTTCTTCCCACCTTCAGGCCCAGCACTTAATCAACTTCCCCAACTAGCTATCTCCATTAGAAAAATACAATCATTTTCTTAATTTGAAAAAAAAGTCTTTTTTTTTAACTTTCTTTTTATTTAAACCACTTGTCATTCTCTTTTGATGGGTTTGATAAGATACTAATTACAGATATTCCCCAAAGTTGTGTCATGAACCCCCCTCTCCTATTTGGGAGTTCATTGGTTCTCCTAGATAAAATTATCTTTTCTATATAGATGATAGCTGGATCTACACCTTATACACTTGGATTTCTTCATAAGTTTCAGTATTATGTCACCTATTCCTTATTGTACATTTCAGAATAGAATTTTGATAGTTGTCTCAGACTAAGCATACATAAAATAGGAATCAGGATCTTTTGTTTTTGTTTTTTGTTTGTTTGTTTTTGCAGGGCAATGAGGGTTAAGTGACTTTCCCAGGATCACACAGCTAGTGTCATGTATCTGAGGCCAGATTTGAACTCGGGTCATCTTGAATCCAGGGCTGGTACTTTATCCACTGTGTCATCTAGCTTCCCCCAGGATTCATTATCTTTCAATTAAAAGATATTCCTCTTCTGAACTTCTCAGTTACTGTTATGGAAATAACCATATTCAAAATCAACAAGATTCAAAAAGTAAGTATCATCCTTGAAACTTCACTCTCACATATCCCACATATATAATCAGTGGCTAAATCTCATGATTTCTATCCACATTACATCTCTAATTCATTCTCTCCACTCAAAGAGATACTACTCTAGTTTATTCTTCTAATTGTTTCCTGACACTATTCTCTTCTTGTTGATTTTCCCCAAAAACTCCATTCTAATTTTTTTGTATCTATAATCCCTATTCAGTCACTTTTAGAGACTTTTCATTACCTCTAAGACTAAAATATTTTAAAACACATTTTTTACATTAAAATCCCTAATAACATATCCCCAAGCAACCATTGCAGCTCATTGAACATTACTCATCATGTATTCTACTCTCCTGGCTATTTTTCATAAACAAAGTTTTATCTTTTCTATCAGCGCCTTTGCATTGCATTTCTCTGTCCCCCTACATTTAGAATATTATCAAATCTCAACTCAAAAGGAAATTTCTACAAGTGGCCTTTCCCCATCTCTATAATTGTTAATGATTTCTGAGTATATTTATATTTGCTCAATATTTTCTCTGGGTGTATACGCACAAAAACAAACATATGTATAAATACATGCTATTCATGTATGTGTGTATGTGTATTGTGGGAAAATAATGGGTGTTGGGGTTCCCAGAGGAGCACCCCCCCAATCAAGAGCCTAACTCTGGAGTCTTGCCTGACCTTCTTAAGGCCAGCCCAGAGTCAGTCAAGTTGGTCCTTGGATTGTGAATAGAGACAATAGAGATTAAAACCACACCTAACTGAAAGCCTTTACCCTCAGAGGGTCTGTCCTCTGGACTCTGACCTCAGCACATACTGCTCATGGTCCACCTTCAAGTCCAGTAAACCAATAGATTTGAATGATGCTAGCCAATTAGCTTGAAGCAGTATATAAGGGCCATCTCTCCTTCAGACTGCAGAGAGCTTATGCTCTCTCAGGCTTTCTCTTGGCCTGGCACTTGGAAGTAGCAGCCATGTGCCTTACTCTCTCTCTCTCCTCTATCCTAGTTACAAGGGGCTTCTGAACTTTCTGAGTCATGTGCTCTCTCTTTACTCATATTTAATATGCTTTAATAAATGATTAATGCCCCAAACTGAAGCTAAAGTCTCTAAGTTCTAAGTAGCAATACATTAGAAACCCCAGTTAAGGTCCCTAAAACTTGGGACAGAGATAGGTACCCCCATATAATTTCAAATGACACAGTATGTATGTGTATACATACATACAAACACACTACTTGTTGCATATCAAACAATAAACATTTATTAAACACCTATTTTGTGATAGAAACTATGCTAAGTGCTAGGGAAACAAAAAGATGCAAAAAATAATCCATTGCTTTCAATGAGTATACAACCCAATAGGAGAGATAATATGTATGTATACATACACACATACATACATACATAATTTACATGTGTATACATACATGAACAGATATATATGTACTTATCTCTATATAAATTTTATATATAAATGTATAAATGCATATATGTACATATAAGTTACATATATATGAACACTACATATAGTGTATATGATGCTTATATAAATGTATATATATGTTAACAAGCCACACACATATACATACATATATAAACATGCACACATACATACATACACATGTCTAATCAGTGCCTAAATCTTGTGATTTCTATCCCCATTATATCTCTAATTCATTCTTTTGACTGATACAGATACCACTCTAGTTTAGTCTCCTAATTGTGAAATGATCCATTCAATCTGTATAACTATGCAAAAAGGGCTATAAAAGTGTGCATAGCCTTTGAGCAATATCATTACTTTGTATCCAAAAGTGACCAAAGCAATACAAAAAGGACCAATATGTAAAAAGCACTTATGGTACCTCTTTTTCTGATGACAAATAATTGGAAATTGAGAGGTTGTCCATCAGTTGGGGAATGGTTGAATGAAATTTTTTAACAAAATCAACAAGTTCAAAAACTAGGAATCATCCTTGACTTTTCATTCTCATTCATCCCACATATAACAAAATTGAATATAATGTGATCCTACAGGAATTGATGAGTTCAATGACTTCAGAAAAACTTTGGTTGACTTATATGAACTGATAGAAGGATAAATTGGTAGAATCAGAACATTGCACACATTTAGTAATATTATCATGATAACCAGTAGTGAAAGATTTAGCTACTTTAATCAATATGATCAATCCAGTACAATTCCAAAAGGCTCATTTTGAGAAATATGATCTACCTCGGCGAAAACTAATTAACTTTTAGTGAATATTGAATATTGATGTATTTTAACCTTTTTTTTCTTTACAACATAGTTAATATAGAAATGTGTTTTGCATCACTTTACATGTGAATTGGGTATCATATTACTTGTCTTTTCAATGGTGGGTTGCAGACAAAAAGGATGAAAAATTGAAACTCAAAAATATGAATGTTAAAAAAATTATAATGTAATATAAAAAAGGTAATGGGCAAGGATCCCTGTAGAAGGTATATTTCTAATTGGAAGTTAAAGGAGACCAGGAAGTTCAGTAGTTAGAATGGAGGAGGGAGGGTACTCTAGCTATGGGGAACAGAGAAAATTCCCTGAGCTCAGACATAGAGAATATGTCTTGAGCTTAGTGGGAAAGTGAGGAAGCCAGTGTTGCTGGATGGATGAGTATAAATAGAAGAGTAAAGTGTAAGAAGACTAAAAATGTAGAAGGGGGGTAGGTCACTCTTCAGAATGTTAGAAAATTTAGGGGGTGGACATTTTTGTTTCTTTGGAATTTTTGTGCTTTTTTGTAACCCTAATACAGTACAATGCCTGGAAATTAGTAAAGGCTTAGTTTATGTTTGCTTATTAACTTAAATGGCTTTATATCTAAGAAGGGAAGCAGTGATTAGAAAGAACAGCATGACTTCATCAAAAATGTGTTAAGCCAGATATCCTCATTATTTCTTTTGACAGGATTACTAATCTAATTATTGAGGGTAGTGTTGTGGCTATAGTTTACCTAGATGTTAGCAAAGCTTTTGACAAATAGCTTAAACTCTTTTCTGCAGGAAAAAAAGCACATAATAAAATTAGATGGTTTTATAATTTGCTAGATAGTATAACAATTGGAATTATGCCACCTGCTGGAGACTTACTGTAGAAAAGTTCGACCATGGGGTGAAGGCCTCTGAGGGCAAGCCATGTGGTCAAGGTCCTTAGCATCAGAAAGTGACGTTTGTTCAAGGGTGCTGTCTATCAAGGCCACCAACCAATCAACTTGAGGAGTCTCCCATTTCTGGGAGGGGGACATGAAGTAGGAAGCAGACACTGGTGGAGGGGTTCTGTCTCTTTCGGTTCCTGACCTTACCATGGTGGGTCAGATGATAGGGTCTCTTAGAAATAGTCAGATTTTTATCTTTCTCTCTGATCCTAATGCTCTGTAATAAGTACTTAAACACTTAAATACTCTTGCTAAAGCTTATAATTTATTGGTGACCACTCATTAGATTTTAGATAGTATAGCTAGAATTTTAGCCCCTTATGATAGGCAAACTCAAATACAATCATGAATGATTCAATTTTAATGTAGCAAGTGTTCTGTACCTAGAAGTATGCCAGGAATTTCTTCTTTCTCCTCTGTTACTTAATATTCATATAAGTATATAAGATTAGGGCATAGATGATGTCTTCATTTGAGGATCATATAAATATGTAAAGGACTGATAACATAACAGCAAAATCAATATACAAAAGAATCTTGACACAGGAATTTCACTGAATTTAGTAAGGTGAAATCCAGATTAAAGATCAAGTCATGCAATCTGTTCCAACTACCACCCTAATGATTTCACAAGTGCAAACTAGAAGAAATATAATTAGAAGATATTTTGGGGAAAAAACGAGTTAGTATTTTAGTGGTCTATGAGCTCAATATGAGTAACCAGTGTGAAGTAGTACATATAATAATGATTTTGATCTTGAACAGAATTAAGAGTCATGGCTTTCATTAGGAGGGAGAGGATAGTTACAATATATCTTATTCTTATTTTAAGTCATATGGAGTTTTACCTTTATTTATGGGTACCATGATTGAAAAGAGACATTGACAGTATGGAGAATGTCCAGAGTTGGGCAGCCAGAATGGTAAAAGGCCTTATCTCTGTTATATGAGGAGTACTGGATTTAATTGTATTTATTTAACCTGATGAAAAAAAAAGAATATTTGGTGAGGGGTATGATGGCTCAATCCATTAATTTGAATAACTTTCATGTGGAAAATATACTCTACTTGTGTTTAGTCCCAGAGAAAAGAAATAAGATAAATGTGTTGATGTTATATAAAGATAAAATTAGGTTTAATGTTGGAAATATCTAATAAGAAGAGGTACCCCAAAGGGAAAAAGACTGCTTAAGTAGGTGGTGGGTTCTCCCTCTTTAGAAGTTTTCTGGAAGAGATAGTCTAACATCCTGCATATGTTATAGAAGAGATTACTTTTGTATATTGAATAGATTAGATTATGACTGAGGTTGTGAGTGGGAAGAAGCTCTCAAATTCTCCTGTTTGTTTCTTGAAATTAATCTTATCTTTTACCCAGTAGTCTAGACTGTCACAATCTTTTGGTATCCTGACTTCGTTATTTAATATGTACACTATCTCTACTAGCTTATCCATGAATATGAGAATCATTCATCTATATCTTTATTGAAATTATTGATATAATGCTAACTAGTACAAAGCCAAGTTACAATCTTTAAGGAATTCCACTATTGACTATCTCCCATTCTGACATTTGAACACAACCATTGAATCATTAACATCTACCTTTTGAGGACTCTAGAATAAGAACTTGATGTGAATCTAGTCAATTTTATTACTATCTAGCAGATATTTATGTTAATCATAAAAATAATAGTGAGATATTTTATTAAATGCCTTGTTAAAATGTAGGTAAGTTATATTTATAATAAATACATTAGATAAATGAAATAAATTCATATTTTTGCACCCCAAATCTATCACAAAACCCTGACAACCATACAGGCTTAATATGTGTTTGCTTACTATATAAAATATCTTTTTCTGGTATTATTCATTTTGAAACTTGTCAACTATATTTCTGATCAGACTGAATTTACGGTTCCTCTCTAGAAGGAGCTCATTGATTTTATTGACCTAAAATTTACTGTAATTTTATAATACTTTTCTAGTATTTTTAAAAGAAACACTTAAGTAAGTTCTTTCTTTCATTGTCTTTTCACTGAAGAATAATATTTTAGGTTATCTTGCTAAATTCCATATATATATATATATGTTTATGAATTTTTATTATATTTATATGTGTTGTTCATTTCTGAACTATTCTGTTTTCTGTGAAATTTCCCACCATCTATTTTTAGACTACTGATTGTTTTTTTAATCTTGTCAAAGAGTTTTCATTCCTTTCCTTTAATTAGATTATTTATTTACTCAATCACGCTGAAGATTTTTGTAGTAGGTCTATTTTAATTTCTGGCATAGATACTGTCAGAGTACTAAACCATAGGCACCATACCATAGCAGATACAACTTTGGACTCGGTATCAGGGATGGTCTTGAAACTGACATATCTTAGTTGTGTTTTCCTGGGCAAGTTGCTTAATTTAAATGTACCTTGTTTTTTTTATCTGAAAAGTTGAGATAGTTTTGATAACCATAATATCTACCTTATAGGTTATTTTTAACATTTTTGTTACAATCCTTAAAGTCCTACATAAAATTCAGTTTTTACTATTATTCTTATCTCACCTAGAGACCTTTCATTTCTTCCATTTACCACAGAACATTAATTTTAATAGAGGCATCTTTACCAACTCGTTTTATTCATTCTACCTATTGAAATTTTCTCCAGGGCTTTCATGGTGAGGATTTCATTGATTCAACCTCCACCCCTTCAGTCACAGTTGGTTATTTTAGCAGATTATTTAATTGGCAGGTTATTTTTTTTCCCTATTTTCGAGTAATGAAGGCCAATTAGGCTTAAGCAATGCAGAAGTCACATGGTCATTTTCCTGGGTGTCCTGTAAGGCTTTCAATAATTAAATGCTATTTATCATTGAAGATACTTTTCCCTATATTTTCCTCATGGTGCTATTAAATTTGGCTGTGAATTATATAATACCATAAATTTCAGACTTATGATTCATCTACATTGGTCTTGTGTGAAAACCTCTTGTACTAATATAGAAGATCAACTTAGACATTACATGTTTTCTCAGTTTCCTGGGGACCTGATTGGTTAAATGAATTTTATCTGATAACATAACATTTATGTCCTATGTATTCCTACTCCATTAAAATCTTTTATCCAATGAACCATAGCTGCCACTCAATAATCTTAGAACCAAAATTTCATGTGAACAAAAAGGACAAGGAAGGATAACTTATGGCTTCAGGTATGTTATAACATATTACCAAGGATTCTGTGGAATGTCGTAATAAGCCTCATCCTAAACATATTGGAAAAATATGAATTAGTAACATAGCTGGAGTAAAGGATATGACATCTAGCCTGAATGTTTAGTAGTCCTCTGAATTCTTATAATAAACAAGAGAAAGGAATTCCTTTTTCATATTTGGCAGACCTCTGTATAGTGGTAATATCTCAAGAATTGCAAATACTAGTAAGGCATGGTACAGGTTGTGCCCTGTAGCATGAGAGGAACTACCCCTGCCCCCATTTCTAAATACTTTCAGTTGAGAAAAATGTCATAGTAGTACTAATGTTTTTACAGAATTGCATAGTCATAGAATTTCAGAATCTGAAGGAAATATTGAGAAGAATAAGTACAACCTCTCCCTAAGATAAACCATGTCCAATAAAGGGACATCTGGTCTTTATTCAAAGATCAGTAATGAAGGGGAATCCACCACCAGTTAGGCCCACTTATTTCACTTATGGAAACCTATGGCCCTGGCATATAACTGGTACTAAATACAGATTTGTTGATTCATTGATTGATTAGAAGTGATTTGATTTCTTTCCACCCAGAAATTCAGTTCAGTTTTGAATTTTTGCAGCTTTTATCCACTTTTTCAAGTTGTGAAATTTGGGGAATCAAACAAAACCAGACTAATCCCTCTTCCACATGACATATTTTCAAATGCTTGAATATAGCTTCCACGCCTCTACCCCACTCCAACTTTAACAGTTTTCTCTTCTGGATAAACAGTCACACTTTTTTTTTTCACCTGAATCTCTTATGAAATGAGGATTCATTCTCCACCAGTTTACTCCCCCTCCCCAATCATAGAAACTTAGACTTATTCTTTAACTTATATCAAGATAGACTCAGGGGGGCAGCTAGGTGGCGCAGTGGATAGAGCACCGGCCCTGGAGTCAGGAGTACCTGAGTTCAAATCCGGCCTCAGACACTTAACACTCACTAGCTGTGTGACCCTGGGCAAGTCACTTAACCCCAATTGCCTCACTAAAAAAAAAAAAAAAAAAAGATAGACTCAAATAGGTCCAATAAATATAGTGATTACCATCCTCCTCTCTGAATTAATGGTATTTCATATTTTTATATTTGTTGCTAGCTACTATATTCTCAGTAAATAGTGACTTTGAAAAGGTTTGTATGTTTGTTTCATAAGTTGTATGGTTATTTTTATCAACTTATTACAAAGGAGAAACCAATAAGAATTTTAATGAAGTGTGTGAGCCAAAAAATTAAAAATAGACATTAAATTATCAGAGTAATAGTCATTTCAAACCCCAAATACTCCATTTTTACAACTGTAATGATTTATAAATATATAAAGTACATAATATTTCTATAATTTTGAGTGGATCCTATGTGTCAAATTTATGATAGGATATTAACATGCATCAAACAGAATTAAGATGTATGAATAGATTATAATCTGCAACATGGAAGGAACTACCCAAACCAAGGAGTTCCAAGATACAATTGACTAATTTGAGTACAAAATAGCACACATTTTTTTGAAGTTTCTATTAAGCATCTCTCTCTCTGTTTCTTTCTGTGTTCTCTGTCGCTGTCTCTCTGTCTCTCTGTCTCTGTCTCTTTCTCTTTCTCTCTCAATATCTTTGTCTCTGTCTCTCTTTGACTGTCTCTCTCCCTTTTGAAACAAATTGTGTACTTTTTCATGAAGTTTAGCCTCTCCAGTGTTCTACTGGCAATCAATTACAAAGGGTCCTAGGTAAAGAAGATTTATTTTTAAGAGATTTGAGGAACTTCACAATTTTTAATATAATTCTTGGTAAAAGGGAAGCTGGATAATTGATAGTAAAACCTGCAAGGTTATGAAATTATATGTTTTGAATTTTACTAATCTGATCTTAAGAATAGCATACAATCACAACAGAAACTAGGCATATACCTTATACTAAAATAAGGTCAAAATGGGTACATGATTTAGACATAAATGGTGATACCACAGGTAAATTAGGAGTGGAAGGAATACTTTGCCTTTCAGATCTTTGGAAAGGAGAAGAGATTATGACCAAACACGAGATAGAGAATATTGTGAAATGCAAAATGGATGATTTTTATTACATTAAATTAAAAAGTTTTTGTACAAACAGAAGCAATGCAGCCAAAATTAAAAGGGAGGCAGAAAGCTGGGAAACAATTTTTATAGCCAGTACTTTTCATAAAAGCTTCATTTATAAAATATATAGGCAACTAAATCAAATTTATAACAATTCAAGTCATTCCCCAATTTAGAAATGGTCAAAGGATATGAACAGGCAATTTTCTGATGAAGAAGTCAAAGCTATGTATTGCCATATGAAAAAATGTTCTAAATCACTATTGATTAGAGAAATGCAAATTAAAACAACTATCAGGTACCACCTGACACCTATCAGATTGGCTAATGCAACAAAAAAGGAAAATAATAAATGTTGGAGAAGCTGTGGAAAAATTGGAACACTAATGCATTGTTGGTGGAACTGTGAACTAATCCAACCATTTTGGAGAGCAATTTGGAATTATGCCCAAAGGTCTATAAAGCTGCGCATACTTTTTGACCCAGCAATACCACTATTAGGGTTCTTTTTTTTCCCCCAAAGCAAACATAGAAAAGGGGAAATTACCTACATGTACAAAACTGTTTATAGCTGCTCTTTTTGTGGTGGCAAAGAATTAGAAATTGAGGGGTTGCCCATCAGTTGGGAAATGGCTGAATAAGTTGTGGTATATGAATATAATGGAATACTATTGTGCTGTAAGAAATGATGAGCAGGCAAATTTCAGAGAAACCTGGAAGGACTTGCATGAACTGATGATGAGTGAGATGAGCAGAACAGGAGATCATTGTGCACAGGTATCATCAACATTGTCTGTTGATCAGCTGTGATAGACTTGATTCTTCTCAGCAATACAATGGTACAAGATAGTTCCAAAGGACTCATGAAGGAAAATGCTCTCCAAATCCAGAAAAAAAAGAACTGTGGAACACAGAGGCAGATGGAACCATACTATTTCTTCTGTTTTTGGTGCTGTTGTTTTTTCTTTTTTGAGGTTTTTCCTTTCTGCTCTGATTCTTCTTTCACAGTAAGACTAATTCAGAAATGTGTTTAATGTGATTGTACATATATAACCTATATCAAATTACTTGCTGTCTTGGGGAGGGGGGAGGGAGGGGAAGGAGGATGAAAAATTTGAAAGTAGAAATAGTATAAAAACAAATGTTAAAAACTATCTCTATATGTAACAATCCAGGATCTATGATTAAAGTCTTTCTCTTTTTGTAAGATCTTCAAGAGACCACACTTCACTGGATAGTCTGAAAGAAGTTAGGTCTCCTTCATCTTACAATGACACATTAGAAAAAATACTTTGTTTTACTGCAAGCTTGGCAAATATCATACTTAAAACAAATAAATAATTAAACCAGAAAATAGAATAGTAAATCAAACCTTAATTCATTTATTTTAATAGTTCTTCTGTGTTTTGGATATTAGCCAGCATTTGTTATATCTCTAAAAGAGGATAATTTACCATTTATTATACACCTTGAACCTCAGCAAACAAAACACTTAATAGGAGATTAATAATGTAAGTTCTCTTCTGCTACACTAAAAAGATTTACTGGTCAAATATTATAATAACGTGAGTTTCATCATATTAATGTTGATCTCATTATAGAAGAGATATTGAAAGGAGACCATTATTTTACTAAAAAATACTCAGAAACTAATTTAATTATCTAGAGTGGAATATAGAAATGATTAGTTCCATAGGTGACCTAGTCTTAATAATGCCATCACATCATAAGGCAATTATCCACACATTCTAAATACCTTCATTATAAAATCTCATTATTTTCTCATATTAATGAAATAAAAACATTATTATTCAACTATTTCTAGGGAATATTATCTATTTTTATGGTATTCTTATCAGAAACAACCATTAAGCTCTAGGTGTATAGGGAGTCTGGGGACACTTGATCTTCTGAAGCCTAATAGTGAAAATTTCTTATAGTATTACAAGGTTTCACATGGATAAAATTTAGACTACTATATAACCCTAAGACTGTATCCCATGGCTATGTAAACTTGATGTTTAAAATGTGGAGTATGTTATGGAGCTAAAGAAAACTCATATTCAAAATCCAAATGTATGAAATAAATTCATTAGAGACAGAGTGTAGAAAGGGTATAGATTACAGAATTGACTCATTATCATCTAATTGGAAGAGTCCTTAAATTCTGTATAAACACTTTTCCCCTGGAACAAGAATCTTCTGTACTATATCCTAGATTCTTTACAAACCTCAAGTATTTTCAAGGCAGAACATTATACTTTTAATTTGCTGTAATCCTGAGCAAGAAGTTATTCCTGTTTGTCTTTTTGTTGCTCTAAATCAGCAATTTCCCTTTATGACATTTCCAGTCATTGTCCCTACACTTCATTCTATGATAAATCACATCAAATCTAACACTTTCTTCCATATGATGAGTCTCACAATTTTTGAATATAATTATGGCCCTCTAGTTCTATTCCATTCTTGTCTAAATATGTCACACTCTTTCACCAACATTTTTTTTAATAAATAGATTGATCTGCACTATACTCTTAATTTATGTCAATCTTGTCCTGGAAATATTTAAGGTTTTCAATATTTTAAAATTGTAGAAGCTAGAATTAAAACACTATTCTGGTAATTATCTTAACAGAGCAGCGTACTTTGGGACTATGACTTCCCTTACTCTAGATATCTTCCCTCTATTAATGCAACAGGAAAAACAGATATATTTCACCTGAGCTTTCATTGAGCCATCATCTCTTTCTTTGAATTGAGAAGTTATCTATGAAGTCATCAAGACTGCCCGAATCATTTTACTGTTGAGGAAACTGAGGCCCAGAGGAAAAAGTGAATGAGCTAAGATCACATAGCCAGCAAAGTTCTTAGTATTTTATCCCAGGTCTGTCTAGCCTCAAGTTCTGAACCTCAGGGTCTCACAGCTAGTAAGTTTCAAGTCTCTGAATCCGAGTTTGAACTCAGGTCCTCCTGAATTCAGGGCCAGTGCTCCATCCACTGCACCACCCAGCTGCCCCCAAAACAAATTTTGATAGCAATTTTTTTTAAAACTTTTTATTCCAACTTCTCTTTCTCCCTACTTTCCACCCCCAAGAAGTCAAGCAATTCAATATATATTATAAATGAGTAGTCATCAAAATTTCTCCACATTAGCTAGGTTGTGAGAAAAAACAGATAAAAACAAAACTTCAGATTAAGGAAATGTCAACAAAAATTATGCTTTAATCTATTTTCAGATATCATCATTCTTTCTCTGTAGATGGATTGCAACTTTCATAAGTCTTTCAGAGTTATATTGGATCATTGCATTGATGAAAACAACCACATGCTTCCCAGCAGACCATCTTACATTAATGCTGTTATTTTGTCTATAGTACATTTTACTCTGCTTGAGTTCATGTAGGTCTTTCCAGGTTTTTCTGATAGCATTCTGTTTATCATAACCTTTATATTGAACCTTAAACTTAACAAAGAATTTTCTTCACAATAACCCAGTATAGTAGGTACCATAACATTCTTGCCATTATTAATCAATCATCATAACTATTTTCCTCCATCCTATTCCCTTCCCATGATATTTACTCTTTTATATCGTCTTTTACCCTATTCCTTCTCAAAGATGTTTTCTTTCTGACTGCCCCCCTCCCCCCTGCCCTGCCTTCCCTTATTTCACCCTTCCTTCCTTATCCCTTTCCCCCTCCTACTTTCCTGTAGGGTTAGATAGACTACTCCTCCCTAATTTGGGTGCCTGTTATCCCACCGTGAGCCAACTCTGATGAGATTAAGGTCTTTGAGCTAATTCGTTGTTCTAAATTTTCTTCCACCCTCCCTCCTCAACCATTCTTATGAAATCAAGCAATTCAATATAAGTCATCATGTGCAGTTATGCAGAACATCTTCACCTTCTTTCAATTTCTATTTTATGATCTGCTCTAGAACATGAGGGGCAATTTTCCCTAACAATTTCTTGTTTGTTTGTTTGTGTTTTGGAAGGGCAATGAGGGTTAAGTGGCTTGCTCCAGGGTCACACAGCTAGTAAGTGTCAAGTGCTGAGGCCGCATTTGAACTCAGGTCCTCCTGAATCCAGGGCAGTTATTTATCCATTGCACCACCTAGCTGCCACTCCCTAACAATTTCTTAGTAAGATGCTGTCTAAACTCATTTTGGTCAAGGATTACTGGTAGTACAATGATTTTCAAATTATCTCTCCTGGATCTATTTTCCAGGTCAGTTGTTTTGGCAAGGAGATATTTCATATTGCCCTCTGTAAAGAATTAATTGTTATTTGGGGGTTTTTATGACTCAATATTTGGCTAGAATTAAAAAAAAACCCTGGCACAGTGCCTCTGCAAATGGCATGGTGCTCTACCCACTGGTTGTAGCTGTTGCCATGGCACTGGCACCTCACATCATCACCACTTGCTGATGCTACATGGGCCTGGCAAAATTATAATGCCTGGAAGCCGAGTGAGGGCAGTCATGTGACTGTTAAGAGCTGCCAGCCAATTGGCTTGGGGCTGTATAGTGGTCAGCCTGGGGTCTTGCTGGGAAGAAGAAAGGATGAGTTTTGCCATTCCTATTGCTTGGATCGCTGGATGGCAAATCAGGATGCAGCCGTGTGTTATCAGCTGATTCTGGGTGGTATGTGTATACAGATTGTATAATTTCCCTTCTCCCATTTTATTTCCTTTCCCTTAATTCTACCTGATCTGCTTATGTTTTTAAGTTTCTTCTTGTTAATAATTCTGTCTGTTTTTTTACCTAGGCTTTCAGTCTCCTTCCTTGCCCCAATAGTGTGGCAAGTCACCTAGCTAAAACTCCCCAATTAAAAATGTCCCTAAACTTTTATTTTTTTATTTTATTTTATTTTTTAGTGAGGCAATTGGGGTTAAGTGACTTGCCCAGGGTCACACAGCCTAGTAAGAGTTAAGTGTCTGAGGCCAAATTTGAACTCAGGTCCTCCTGACTCCAGGGCCAGTGCTCTATCCACTGTGCCACCTAGTCTGCCCCTAAATCTTTAGTTTTAATTCAATTGGATTTGCTTTACCGTGTCTTGGTTTTTCATACCAGTCACTAGCTTCCATTTGTTCAATTCTAATTCTTAGGCAATTATTTTCTTCTGAGAGCTTTTGTATCTCCTTTTCTATTTGGCTTTTTAATATGTTGACCTTTTCCTCATGACTCTCCTGCATCACTCTCATGTCTCTTTGCATTCTTTCCTCCACCTCTCTAAATCTTCCTTCTATCTCTCCTACTTTCTTTTGAAGTCCCTTTGAGCACTTCCATGATCTGAGACCAATTCATATTTTCTTGGAAGCTTTGGGTATAGGGGGCCTGAAGTTGTTATCCTCTTCTGAGGGGGCACCTTGATCTTCCTTGTCACTAAAGAAACTTTCTATTGTTCTCAACTTTTTTACTTGCTCATCTTGCCATCTTTTACTTGACTTTTTTTTTGCAAGGCAATGAGGGTTAAGTAAGTTGCCCAGGGTCACACAGCTAGTAAGTGTCAAGTGTCTGAAGTCAGATTTGAACTCAGCTTCTCCTGAATCCAGGGCCAGTGCTCTATCCACTGTACCACTTAGCTGCCCCCTGGTTTTTGTTTGTTTTGTTTGTTTTGTTTTTTTTGTTTTTTAACTTGACTTTTAACTCCCTCTTACAATGTGGCCCTAATTCCAAGCCACACTGCCCCAAGCTTCAGAGGGTCCCAGGTGTTTTGGTTTGAGGGAGGGCAGATTTTTCTCTCACCTGGCCTTTTCTCTGGTCTGAAAATAACCTCAAGCCAACTTGTTAATTAACCAGCCAGCATAACATTTTTTGCTATGGTTCTTAGATCTGATGAGCCTGCATCCCTCCCCCACCTGGGTGTCTCACTTCTCAATATTTCTTCCTGCTTTCCCAGTAGGGTGCAACAGTCTAAATTCCATCTTAGTACCTGCAGATACCCCTGTATCCCTGACCCTACCCCTGGCAACGGCATTCAACCATCTCACATAAACTATAAGCTTAGTTCTCCAGAAGATGCTGGTGCTACATCTGAAATGGAGGCTCATGGGTAAGTTCCTCTGATGCAGGGTACCTAGGGCCGTGTTAACATGATTGCGGGCTGGACTCTTCTCACAGGCCCAGCATGGCCCCTTCTAATCTGTCTTTGGCTGGGAAATAATCTTAGCCCATCTTTTGGTTGTTTTACTGTTCCAGAGATGTTTTATTCCTGCTTTGGGCATAATTGTGTTAGGAGCTCTTGTGCATCCTCTGCCCTTAAACAACTATATATTTATGTCTGTTAAAATGTTATCTTATGAGATTATGAAACCATGATTTGGTCTGTTGACATTTCTTTTAATGTCCTTACTATTTTATCATAACAAACTAACAAAACATTCCCCATCATTTGCCCGCTGCAGATTTGATAAGCACATGACTTAAAGAGTATATTAAGCAATTGTTTAAAACATCAAAAAATAAAACAAGAATGAATGTCCAAGGATAGATCTCTAGGAACTTCAATATATCATATAGCCTATGGTGGATATTCATTCTATTATATAAGATTTTTATGTTTAGTCTTTAAACAGATATTTTTGTTGTTTTACCAACAGAAGGAATAAGAAGCTAGAGAGCCAAGACTTTAAAAGAGAGTAACAGCTTTGTTAAAATCTTAAACAAGAAATAGATTCCTGAAAATGAGAAGGATTTGAATGATCTCACTCCCTTGACCCCGCCCAAAAAGGATTATCACAACACTTTCAACACCTAGTATAGTCACCAAAATTCTCACATTGGTCATGTCCAAATTTACATGTATATATACATATACACACAAACATATACATGTGCATATATGTATATAAACAAATGTACACATGCACATATATACATGCATGTGCATATTCGTGTGTATGTGCATACACTAATAAATCAACAGTCTCTATATCTGAAAGTAGGGAGTATATTTCAATAAAGACATTCAGAAATCATGGTTGGTCATTTAATTGATCATAATTCTAAAGTCTTCATTGTTACTGTATAAATTGTTCAACTCATGCTCCTTTCGACTCTGATTAAGTCCATAATGACATTCACTGTTCACTCAGAAATTATAATTTCTCTAAAAGACAATAATACTCCGCCATATTAATAAGCCATAATTTGCTTAGTGGTTCTCCAGTTGATGAATAATCAATGATTCTAGTTCCTTCCCACTACAAAAAGGGCTTGTCTGTGTATATATGAGTATATATGTGTACATACATACACACTTTGAAATTTTTGTGTATATTTGAATATAATAAATATAATATAGTAATAAATATACTCTCATGAAATATATTAATGCATATGGAAATGAACTTAGTAATTAATATTTAAATGATTCATGATTTATTATGCCATTATATAAATAATACACATATACTATAATGCAATAATTAGAATATGTTGATAATTAATATAATAATTAGATACCATATTTTGTGATATTAATATATCTATATATGATACAATATTTTATGTTGTGATATATAAATTATATACATAAATGTATACATACACACATGCATACACAGAGAGTGAGTGACAGAGAGAGACACAGAGAGAGAGAGAGAGAGAGGGTGTATAGATTGATCCTTTTTATATTTTCTTCAATTTCTTTGGGTCTTAGATCTTATATTAATATAACAGGACCTCCCAAAAAAGTTTATGGCAGTGTAATAGCTTTGGTGACATAGTTTCAAAGTCTGTTTCAGCATGGTTTGTCCATTTTACACGTCTATCAACAGTTCATTAATGCACCTCCCTCTCCCCCAACCCCACACAGCAGTCCCTAGAAAAATTTGTCATTTTTTTTTTATTATCTCTGCTATCCTATTGGTTTGTGGTAGGACATAAATGTTTGCTTTAATATTGCATTTTATAATTATTTTTATTTGGAACTGAGATTTTTATAGTTATTGATAGCTATAATTTTATGCCATTTTTAGAAATCCCCTATATATCTGTTTGATAATTTATCAATTAAAGAATCTCTTAATTCTTATAATTTGAATCTTAACTATGTAAACTTTTGGGACATCCCGGATATTTTGAGAAAAGAGATATATTTATTAGAAAATTATGCTACAGATATCGCCCCTCTCAGGTTATATTCTTACCTTCTAATTTTAGTTGCATTTATTTTGTTTGTGTATAATTCTCTAATTTTACATAATCAAAATGGTTTATTTTATCTTCTGTGATCATTTAATCCTGATATGCCTTAGAACTATACATAATAGTAGTGGTTAACAATGGACATTCATGCTTTACTAGTGATTTTGTGGGAAAGGACTCAGCTTTATTCCCATTACATATAATACTGGTTCTTGCTTTTAGATAGACAGTATTCATTATAGTGGTTGAGGAATGGTCTATTTTCTTAATATAGTTCATAAAATCTTAATTAAAATATATGATGTGCTTTGGAATAATCATATTAACATATCCCTGCACTTTATTGTGGAGGTTGCTAAATTTTGTTATATAGTCTGACTGTGAAAACTTTTTTTATATTCTTTCTTTATAGTTCCTTACAGTTTTCTTTCATTTCATTTTTGTGGGTTTTTTAAACCTGAAGCAGTGCATTCCTTGGTGCTTTCATTTTATAGCATCTTTATGATTTGTCCAGCACATTCTTTTCTAGTTTCATTTTTTCTTCTACTTTTAAGATATTTTGATAGGGGGCAGCTAGGTGGCCACAGTGGATACAGCACTAGGCCCTGGATTCAGGAGTACCTGGGTTCAAATCCAGCCTCAGACACTTGATCCTTACTAGCTCTGTGACCCTGGGCAAGTCACTTAACTCACAATACCCTGCAAAAAAAAAAAGATATTTTGATAGTAAGGTTTTTTGATTTACTTAAAATATAATATCCAAGTCATTTTTCAGTCTCATAGCAATCACATCCATCTAGTATTTCATAAATTATCTCTCTTTGATCTCTTATGCATAGTCATTGTCTTAGATGAGTTATCTTAAATTTTTTTCTCTCTTCTAGTCATCTGACTTTGATTTAATACATTTTATTGTCTCTTGTGTCTTTAATTTCTATTTAGACCCTTCTTATTTTAGGGATTCTATTGCTGTTTAAGATTTTAACAAAAGCTGTTAACTCTGTTTTTTATCGCGGCTCTCTAGCTCTCATTCCTTTTCTAATTCTTTCCATGGCATTTGATTTAATTTATTAAAATAACTTAAAATATTAGTTAATTTCTTCCAGTTCTCTAGTTAGTTTTGCTCTAAAGCTTTCTTTTCTTTGAGTTTTTTTCTGAATGATATTCTTCTTGTTCCATATGTATATGTACTTGTCACCATAACAAATAGTTCTTAACTGGGAGATTATTTTATTTACCCATTCTTCTAGCTTTTACTTTGATAAGCTTGATGGAACAGTTTAAAGTGAGTGGATGAGATCAGGAAAAAAAAATTGTAGTGTTTAGAAGAGCTCAGAAGACTGGAAGTTGAGTTAATAAGTATATGCACTTCCTTAAGGAGCCAATCTTTAAAGGGGCATGAGAAATGACCTTTAATTTCAAGAAGGAATGGTAGGGTCAAGTGTTGCTTTTTTTATTTGTTTGTTTACTTTTTGTTTTTTGATTTTATGTGTGTGTGTGTATGTGTGTGTGTGTATGTGTGTGTGTGTGTGTGTGTGTGTGTGTGTTATATGATGAGGGAGTCCTGGGAAATATGTAAATTGAAGTGAGAATAAAAAAGAAGACTAGGGGAAAAATCTTCTAAGAAAGAGGTGAGGAGAAGGAGTCAAGGGTTCATGAAGAGAGGTTTCTTTATTGAGAATGGGCACTGATTTATCCAAGGACAGGATCAAAAGTGGAGACAGTGAGGTGGTATATATTTGAGATGAGGATTAGGGGAGATAAAAACTCTTCTTAACTGACTCTCATTTTTTTCAGTGAAGTACAAATCAAAATCCTCAGTATGGAGGCCATTGAAAAATGTGATGTAGGAGGCTTGAGGAGTGATGAAAAGTTTGGAACAGATGCTTAAGAGAGTAGTATAGTGAATTGTATAAAAATGACTGAGTTGTTGCAGTTTTAGAATATTATTATAGAGAATCTGCCATTTCCCTTGTGCTAACTCTCTCCATATAATTTTAAATCATGGGAATGCACTTATCTTGTTCTGACATCTTTGAACATTGTTGTCAGATTATTTTGCATATGCTTGGGTTTATTTTTTCTCTGTTGTGAATTCTAAGAAAGCATGATAAATCCCTCCCAATATTTGCATCTATCTCAGGAGTCAATTCAGAATTATTGTTTAAATCCCAGTTTAGACTAATGCTTTATGTTTTTGTTTCTTAACCTATTTAAAGAATAACATTTTATTTAGGATTAATTTAATAGTAAGCTCTGGAGAAAACAAAGGTACCCTCTGATAAATGGAGAGTAGTATTGATTTATAATAGGCTCAGGTCAATCAATCAACAAATGTTTTTAATATGATTTACTGTATATCAGATACTGCTATGTGATAAATCCAGGGGACCTGTCCTTTGTGTTTTTACATTTTTACTGAGTCAAATAAACTTTCTTTTTAAAATTTCAAATATTTTACTTTTTCTATTACAGGTAAAAATAATTTGACCATTCATTTCTTTTAAAAATTTATTTTTTCAAATTCTTTCCTTCCTCTCCTTCCCCTCCCTGAGATGGGCAAACATTTTTATATAGGATTTACATATGCAATCACTCAAAACATATTTCCATATTAGTCATGTTTTGAACCACTAAAAAAAAAATCTACAATAAAAGTGAAAATAGAGTGCCTTGATCTATATTCTGACTTTTTTTCTTTTCTTCCTTATTGCTATGAGCTATTAATATAATATAATAATATGAACTATAATATACGATAAAATAATACAGCATAATTTAATATAATCTACAATTTCTAATGCAACATTAAATAATAGTGGTGATAATGGTCATTCTTGCTTTACCTCTCATCTTTTTTTTTTTCACTCTTAGAATAGAATTTTATTTTCCAAAATATATGTAAAAACAAATTTTAACATCAATTTTAAAAAACAATTGTTCCAACTTATCTTCCTCCTCTATTCCCACCCCCACCCTCTAGAACTCAAGCATTTCAAAATAAATTATACATGAGTAGTCATGGAAAACATTCCCACATTAGCTAGGTTGTGAGAAAAAAAAACAGTCAAAAAACTCCCAAAACTTCAGACTGTGGAATTGTCAAAGAGAAAAAAACATTTTTTTTAAAAAATGTGTTTCCAGTGGGCAGCTAGGTGTGCAGCGGACAGAGCACCGGCCCTGGAACCAGGAGCACCTGAGCCCAAATCCGGCCCCACACACCCAACACCCACCAGCCACATGACCCGGGCAAGCCACCCAAACCCAATTGCCTCACCAACAAAGAAAAAAAAAAAGAAAAGAAAAAAAAATGTGTTTCCATCTATTTCAGATACTATCACTTCTTTCTCTGTAGATGGGTTGCCATTTTCATGGTCCTTCAGGGTTATATTGGACCATTGCCTTGCTGAAAATAACCACATGCTTCCCAGCAGATCATTTTACACTATTTGCTGTTATTTCGTATACAGTTGCATTTCACTCTGCTTCAGTTCATGTAGGTCTTTCCAGGTTTTTCTAATAGTATCCTGTTCATCATACCCTAAATAATGTACCTTAAACTTGACAAAGAATTTTCTTCGTATTAGCCAGCAATGTCATCATAACTATTTCCCTCCATCCTATTCCCTTCCCATGATATTTACTCTATTTTCCATCTCTTTTAAACTATTCCTCCTCAAAAGTATTTTACTTCTGACTGTCCCCTCCCCTACTCTGCACATCCCTTTTTTTTCACCCTTTCCTTCCTTATCCTCTTCCCCTCATACTATTCCTGTAAGGTTAAATAGATTACTCCTCCCAACTGGGTGTGAATGTTATTCCCTCCATGAGCCAACTCTGATGAGTTTAAGGTCTTTGAGCTAATTCTATGTTCCAAATTTTCTTCTCCCTCTATCCTCAACCCTCCCTATGAAATCAAGCAATTCAATATTTCATACTTGTGCCGTTATGCAGAACGTCTTCCACCTTCCTGAAAGTATTTTGCTTTTTACTACTACTCCCAGAATCTGCCCTTCCCTCCTTCCCCTACCCCCCCTTATCTCCCTCCCCTCCCTCAGGGCAAAATATATTACTATATGCCCACTTGAGTATGTATGTTAGTCCTTCTTTGAGTCAATTCTGATGAATATTAAGTTCAATCACTCCCCAATTCCTTCCCCCTCTTCCACCTCCCCTCCATAAGCTTTTTTCTTGTTTCCTTCTTATGAACAACCTCTCCCCAGACCATCTCTCCCTCCTTGCCACTCCCCCAGTCTATTTCGTCTACACCTCAACCCTATTTTAAGGATGTCATTATGGGTTAGTTAGGTGGCACAGTGGACAATGCACCAGCCCTGGACCCAGGAGGCCCCAAGCCCAAATCCGGCCCCATACATACGACACCCCACAAATAACAAAACATAACTTCCCTTCGTATTCAGTTCAGACCTGTGTCCTCTGTATTATCTTCCCATATAGGTATGTTAACAGTTTGATCTTTTAATATCCCTCATGAAGTCTTTTCCTGTTTATCTTTTTATGCTTCTCCAGGGTGTTATATTTGAAGGTCAAATTTTCTATTCAGTTCAGTCTTTTCATAACAAATGCCTGAAAGTCTTCTTGTCCTCCTTGAAGTTCCATGTTTGCCTCTGAAAGATGATGCTTGGTTTTGCTGGGTACGTGATTTTTTGGCTTGTAGTCCCAGTTCCTTTGCCCTCTGGAATATCATATTCCATGCCCTCCGGTCCTTTAATGTAAGATGCTGCTAGATCTTGCTTTATCCTTATTGGAGCTCCACAGTATTTTAAATTCCTTTTTTTCTAGCTGCTTGCAATATTTTCTCCTTGACCTGGGAGTTCTGGAATTTGGCTATAATATTCCTGGAGGTTTTCCTTTTGGGATCTCTTTCAGAGAGGTGATCGGTGGATTCTTTCAATTTCTATTTTAGCTTCTGCTTCTAGAATATCAGGGCAATTTTCCCCTCACAATCTCTTGGAGGATGGTGGTCCTAAACTCTTGTTTTGGTCATGGTTTTCAGGTAGTCCAATGATTTTCAAATTATCTCTCCTAGATTTATTTTCTAGGTCAGCTGTTTTTCCAAGGAGATATTTCACATTGCCCTCTATTTTTTCATTCAATTGGATTTGCTTTACTGTGTCTTGGTTTCTCATAAGCTCACTAGTTTCCATTATGTTCAATCCTAATTCTTAGGCAATTATTTTCATCAGACAGTTTTTTAATCTCCTTTTCCATTTGGCTTTTCAAACTGTTGACTTTTTTCTCATGACTCTCCTGCATTGCTCTCATTTCTCTTTCCATTCCTTCCTCTCTTTCTCTACATCTCGGTCTATCTCTCCTACTTTCTCTTCAAAGTCCCTTTTGAGGCTTCCATGGCCTGAGACCAGTTCATATTTTTCTTGGAAGCTTTGGACGTTGGAGCTTTGACCCTATTTTTTTCTTCTTCTTCTGAGGAGTGTATTATGGTCTACCTTTTCCCCAAAGAAGTTTTCGATGGTCTTCTGCTTTCTCTGCCTACTCATCCTGGCTTACTGTTTCTTGGCTTTTTACTCCTTAAAGTGTAGTGCTGCTTCCCGGACACACCGTTCGTGCTTACAGCGTGGCCCAGGGGGTGATTGGGCTTCTCTCAGCCTGCCTGGCTGGTGAGTAATCACAGCTGCTTTCTCTTTGATCCCGGAAACAGAAGTCTGATTGAAACTCGTGATTCTCTATGGTCGGAAGCTTGGCGTGCTTTACCCCTCCCCCACTGGGCCACTACCACTCGATTCAGCCCACTGGTTCAGGACCCAGGGGCGCTTTGCCCACAACTCCAGGCAGGATACTGCCTCCACTTCACCCCGGCCTACCTCTGAATCCCCTCACCAGTCCGTGATTGTAGCCTCAGAAGCTGCTGGTGCTGAAGACGCTGAAGTGCGCTGGAAGCAGTGTCCCTGGCTGGGTCCGGACCGCGCGCTGAGCTGTTCAGCCTGATCAGTAGGTGATCAGAATTGCCCTTTTTTGCGGAGAAACAGTCTCACTCTGTTCTTATGTGCATTAGGCTGTTCTGGGTTTTGATTTTTACCGCATTATTTGGGCGTGAATGGACAGGTTTATCTGGAGCTTGTGGGAGTCACAGCCTCTCCTCCGCCATCTTGGCTCCGCCCCCCTTTTACCTCTCATCTTAATTGGAAGGCTTCTCACTTATTTCTCATTAGAAATAATGTTTCCAGATGGTTTTAGATAAATACTACCTATACTTTTAA